>NC_137197.1:33406878-33464695 GCF_960531495.2 Zeus faber | reverse complement strand
GTATGAGTTAACTGTTGATGTTTTTTGGCGGACATTATGATAAAAAAAGGAAAAAAATACTAAAAAGGTAAGAGAGTAACCGGACCGCCGGCGCAGGCGACCGCTAGGGGCGGCGCCACTATCGCCAAAAAAAAAAAAAGAGTGAAAGAAAGATTGAAAAAAAAGAACGATCGAAAGAAAGATTGAACGAAAGATTGAACGAAAGATTGAAAGAAAGAGTGAAAGAAAGATTGAAAGAAAGATTGAAAGAATGAATGAAAGAAAGATTGAAAGATTGAAAGATTGAAAGAGAGATTGAAAAAAAGAAAGATCGAAATATCCTGCCGGTGGCATACCGAAAGGCATACCAAGAGCTACAGCGGAGAGTGCAAGCCAGTCAGCAGCAACTCTGTGTATGGACCAAGCAAGGTGACAGGCTAATTTGGCTTGCTTTGCTGGTGCTTTGGCAATAGTGAGGGATGGGAAGCCAGTCACAGATGGCGAGTATGCCAAAACATTCATGCTTGATGTGACCAATGAACTGTGAACTGATGACATCCCAAATCAAGACAGGATAATCAAACGAATAAAAGACATGCCTCCGTCAGCAAAAACGGTACATGATCGTTCCATCATGACGGCAAATAAGTCGAGGAAACACAAATTAAGGAGATAAACGCAATGGCATACTTTTCTCTTGCTTTAGATGAGTCAACAGACGTTAGCCATTTATCGCAGTTTAGTATAATTGCAAGGTATTGTGGGACGTGACACACTGCGTGAGGAAAGTTTAGCTGTTTTGCCAATGAAAGGGTCAGCAAGAGGGGAGGATTTATTCGAGTATATCATGGAGTTCACTAAAGAAAAAAATCTTGCGATGGATATACTTATTTCTGTGTATCCTGAAAACAGAGGATTTGTAGCGCTTCTTCATGAACATGAATATAGGCCCATCCTAAGTTTTCATTGCATTCTGCACCAGCAGGCACTTTGTGTGGTGAGAAGCTTGGTGCGGTGATGTCACTGGTCATTTGAGTGGTCAACTTTTTTGTTGCCCGAGCTTTGAATGATTGCCAGTTTAGAGCACTGTTGGACGAAGTTGGGAAAAATTATCCCGGTCTGCTTTTACACAGCAATGTGTGTTAGTTGTCAAGGGGGAATGTGCTCAACTGTTTTGTGGCTTTCCTGAATGAAATCCAGACTTTTCCCAAAATGTAAGGCGTCAAGCATCCTGAGCTAGCTAACATCGAGTGGCATAACTGGACATCTGAACCAGCTCAATGTGAAAATGCAAGGCATTGGAAATATAGTCTGATCTCCAGCAGCTAGCTGGCTTTACGTCCAATCTCCTGCAGTCATTCAAAGCGCGTTTTGGAGATTTTGTGAGCGCTCTATTCACATCAGAGACTTTGAGCTGGAAGTTGCTGACCTGAAGGCTTCAGACATGTGGGTGAATAAGTTCAAGTCACTGAATGGAGAGTTGGAAAGACTTGCGTGACAGCGAGCAGAGCTGGTAAGTGAACACAAGTGGATAGAAATGAAAAAACTTCAACCTAATGACGAGCTGATTCTTAAAACTTGGAACGGGCTTCCCGTCACATATAACACAATGCAATATGTGAGTACTGCCGTATTGACCATGTATGGCTCTACATACACATTTGAGCCGTGTTTCTCGCATCTGAGAAACATTAAGACCAACCTACACTCACGTCCAACTGATGGAAGCTTCAATGCCTGCATGAAGCTTAACCTCACTACGTACTAAACTACAAGGCCATCAGCAAAACCATGCAGCAAATTTGGCAATCCGACTGAATTCAAAATTTTGGTTCCTACTGAGGTACACGATCCCTACCACACACACAGTCAACAGCTCCTGACAGTCCAACGTTTTTAAAACAGATTTTTCTGAAAAAGACTCTGCTCACCAATCTTTCCTAGTTTATCATTAGCTGACCAGACCAGAGACTGATGCATATCCCAGGACGGCGGCACCTCCTGGCTTAGCTCGCCAGATGATCGAATGGAGTTGAGCGCCAATACGACTGAGGAAAGAACAAACAAAGTAAAGGATTCGTAGAATACTTAAGTAGATTATGTACTTACGTTTATTAGTACAGGTACAGAGCTTGTTCGTGTCTCCTGGAGACAGCAATGTTGCGGTGGTGGCACCTCTGGGCCCTCCCGCTGCGGCATCCCTCCATCCCTCAGGGGACCCACGCTGGTGAGGACATGCTCCAGCTGGCAGTCGAAGAAATATGGAAAATATCGCGCTAAATAAAAGGGTTGCATTTCAAAACAGCCACGGTGGGCTGATAATTATAAAGGTTTTGTATCATTATTAGGCATAAGACCACGGTGGGTCACAATTGGACAAAGTAATGATAAAAGTAAAATATAGTTGCGATTCTAAAACCGGCCACGGTGGGACAATAATCTGGTTATATAGTCAAGTGTATGATATAATCTGGCACTAACTGCAGTTGGGCAGACAGGGGTTTGGTTGCAATTCTCCCAGAGTACGGGCTGCAGTCCAGGAAACATTAAGATAGAGGTTGACGAGCTGCAGTTCAAAGGTACATTGTTGGAGAATTTCTCCTGCGTGGTCGGTGAAGTTAATCTGCCCGCTACAGGAAACAAAACCTGGAGTGTTAAAGATACTGTATGTATTCTGCAGAATAAAGAGAAAGATTCAGAGCTGCTCCAAAGCAGTGTTCTGATCAGTCTGCTCCTGCTTCTGACAAAGAGGGCTTCATACCGATGAAAGTTTGCATACCATTTGTCAGGTGCCATTTACAGCACTATGCCCCCTCAATCATCAATTGATCAAATCAAATCAATCATGAGAACTCATACAATGGTTTAGCAGTCAAACTCAGGTAAAAGGTACAATCTTACTACGCCATAAAAGAAACCCACAAAGCTCTGTCAAGTTACCCTTATATCCACACAAGGTTGAGTGAGTATGGAATGTGATCAGTTTTTGAGGCATTGTTTAGAAAACAGTCTCTTCATATAAACTCTGAGAGACTCATTAAAAAACCCAATGCAATCTGGTTTAAAAGTAACATCCAAAAAAGGCTATTGTCCTATATAGAACATGTAAAACATCACTCACAAGATTGATCATGTGCATTTTTCTCTCACACTCCCTGATTTTGTTCCTCCTGGAACGGAGAGGAAAGGAAAATGCACTGATGCTAAAATGTCGTATAATTTAGGCAAAGGTATCAGAAAATGTCATAAATTGAAGACAATACAATTATACTACAGAGATATTCTAAGAATTCTATCTTGTTAAAATCAACTGTGGATGGCAAATCCTCTTTGTGGAAACAGAGGTTACTAGCACATACTCCATTGGGATTGTGATCTCTGTTGTTTTCGTTTATCTGGTCCTCTGGAAGGTTGCGGAATTTTTTCAAATGAGATGCGTGTTCCCACGTTGGTCATTCTGCACCTTAACTGCTGCTGCGCTGGTGAGGAGGATCTGGAACGGTCCCAGGAATCTGGCACAGTTCTAGCTGTTCCTCCGGAAGTCGCGATTCACAACCCAGTCACCTGGTTGTGTAGTGGTCCTTCAAGTGGGACGTGTAGGGTTGCATTGACTTGGGCATAAAGACTTAAACACTTGGGTGAGGGACAAACATTATGACAACATTGTGTAGGGGCCACTTGGAGAGGGCAGCTGGAGCATGACAAAGTGCAGGCAGACCAGTGATTGTGGCGTGGCTGACCCATGCAAGAACCGTGACAGGTTTGCCCTCGGAACCTGGCTGTAATTATATCCCCCTTGATGACATACTTTCATGCCAGTGCCTGGGAATGCCCCCAGGATGCATTTGTGGAAAAGCAGTGGCAATGCTTTATCTGTCCACCGGGGAGAGCAGTGGTTCAAAACAAAAAGCAACTCGCGTATACGGGATATTCATGCGTTTATTTAATGAAAAGTATACATGTTTTGGAACGGAACATATGTTCTGCACATCTAATTTAATCAATATATACATATCTGATTTTAAAGAACAGATGGTTTGAAAGAATTAACTAATCAGTGTTTTTCTTAATTTTTAGATGTATTTAATTGAATAAAACTAATGAAAACACTGTACGCAACCGTGTGAAACAGGTGTGATAATCTATCTAAAATAAATGTGAAACATTGCAACAAATTGAATCGCAATACTTAATGTATCGCAAAACTCCCTATATCATGGGTTTTCGTACTGCAGGAACTTTTTCATCTTTCTAAGGACTTGTGTCAGGGCTGCAGGCACTACTGTAGGATAGATCCTGGTTCTAAAAACTCTGTTTTGAATAACTCATTCAGCTCCTGCTCCAGGACAGGAACAAAACCTTCAGTGATGGATGTGCCGGTGATGGGACAAATAATAAAATAAAAATAGTATTTTTATTGTCGTATTTATTTAATTTTACGAAGTGAATTGAATGAAACAGAAAATCGCTGAGTGAGCGAGCCCGTGCTTTACAAAACTGGGAACTAAGTTTTACATGATATCTCGTAAATCCAATATGAGTGAAGATTCAACAACTGGATTGATTATTTCTCGCCGCTGATTTGTTCAGAAACTAATTTTAGTGGACTGATAAGGTGAAATAAGTGAAGGTTATGGAGAAAACAATACGGATGAGTGCTGTCTCATCCACGTCACCAGTGCCAGGTTCTCAGGGAGCTCCCCCAGGTCCTAGTGCCCCTCGGGCAGCACCCTCGTGCAAAAATACGTCATATACATATACATACAAATACATATATATATATATATATATATATATATATATATATATATATATATATTGTGAGAGAAAAATGTATACGATCAACTATTTAAAATGTGGGCAAAAGCCTCTACCTCCAGAGGAGGATTTTAAAACATTTGTCTCTGTTTCCCCTGGAACCCCCCAGAGTTTATGTAAAGAGGAATGTTTTTTGCTCCCTACAATGTCAATTCTAACATGAAAGAATCAGATCACATTTGGCTCTGTTTACCTTGTATGGAGATGAGGAAACTCAACAGGGGAGCCTAGAGGTGCATTGTAAGGGATTGTAATGTGTCTGCCAGGTCAAGTTTCCAAGTAGCTGTGAATTTCACTGTCTGAGGGTGGCACCCAAGGAAACAGATGGTGGGGCACAGACTTGTAAATGACTTCTGACCCAAGCCACACCCTGTTTTTTTGTATATAGCCAGCTGTCTTCAGAAATTATATCAGACTGATCAGAACGCTGTTTTGGAGCAGTACTGAATCTTTCTCTTTATTCTGCAGAATAAATATCTTGAATATTCTCATTTGTTGTTTTTTGTAGCGGACAGATTAACCTCACTGATCTTTGCGGAAGAATTTCTTTCACAGTTTTGGTGTCACAAACAGGACTTCTGCTTGGCTCTGTTGGACCTCTCCATGCTCAGGTTGTGTGCACAACGGCAGGCAGGAACCGACCGTAAAGACATCCGAGAAGGAGTCGTCTGGACATGATCCAGCGGAGACATGAAATTCTGAACAAATTAAGTTGAGAACTAACTGAGATATTGTACCGATCAGGGAAGATTGAAGGAGAAGCTATTTTTTGTTAGAAAATAGCTCTGACTTACCTTCTTTGTTAACTCAGAAATCCCACCCCCCACATAGACCTGTTTGCGTGTAGGGCAACTAGGAAGGGAGAGTGGATAATCAGTCTGGAGGACCGTGGAAGTTGCCAATATTGTATCGATTCAAGATTCAAGAGGTTTATTCGTCACATACATATACATACTTTCATACATATATGCAGTGAAATGTAATACAATGCACCCGGTGCGTTGCATTACGATCAAGAAGATTGTGGGTTTTTGTTTGTTTCTTTATTTTTATTTATATATATATATTTTATGTTATTCAATAATAGGTCGATATTATTGAATACATAATGTTATAGAGTATTTTTTCCTCCTAGTAGAAGTGTTGAGGATGTGATAAACTGGTGTTGTAAAATACAATAAAATTAATTAAAACCAAAGTAAAATTGATAATCAAAAAAAATAAGAGAGAGAGGCATTTCTGTTGGTTATGCGGTGTAGGGGGCACAGGTTTTGGAAATACAACTCTCATGTAATATAAATAAAATACAATAAGAACAATTATTATTAGAATAATTTTTATTTATTGTTTTTGTGTTTATCCTTATCCTCATACTTATTCTTCTTATTATTATCATTATTACTTCTATTTCTTATTTGTTTTTCTTAGACTTTTATTTTGGAGGTACTGTTTTTGTGGCTTACTTTTTAGTTAGCCGTTTGAAGTTTTAGAGAAGTTAGAGGGAAGTCGTAGTTCGACGGCCCATTGTGTGGTTGGCTCACTGCTCTTCCCATTATTTTTGTTGATTTTCACCAGATATTCCAATAGGTTTTTGTTTGTGTTTGCTTTTGTATTTTCTCCTTTATCAGTAATAGACTTTCACATGAGTCCTGTGCGATCCAATCATTGTCTGGACCATTTGAACGCCTAACCAATGGATCACTCTGGAATACGTATGAGTGCAATGAGTTCGGAGTGATTTTTTCAGTAAGGTATGCTCGCTACTTGGCTGTGAAAAATCACAATGAAACAAGCGAATGCATAAACGCAGTAAGCGTGGTATGAATGTTGTACATGACATGTTAAACTAGCACAAACAGAAGTCCCTGACGAAATAGAAGTGTGATAAATCTAAATATATATGGTGAATTGCTGAAAAGGATACTGCAAGGTAAATTATTAGTTATGTTTTTATTTCCAAATTTTTCCCCTTATTTATGAATAACTAGGAGAGACAAAATCTGTATGTGTAATAGTAACCTTTTTATTTTTCTCTTTTCTTTCTCTCTATCTTCCCCGGATCATTTTGCACGCTAAAATGGGAGCATTCTGAGCGAAAACTACTCCGAGGAGGGAATGGATCGGTCCAGCGAAATGTATGGTCGACAAACATGGGAGTGACACGGTACAACAATTACAAGTATGGGAAAAACTAGGTTTTCCAAATAAGTTTTAGTTTGTATCAACTCCGACGACTGAGGGAGAATGGAATGTTATGAAAAGGGAAAGAGTAAAAAAAAATGGTAGATTGGAAGGCGTATGATGCATGGGTTGGAGAAGCACAAAATAGAGAAACAACCACAACCAATGTGGCCTGCACCACATGTATAGGGTACGAGGGCGTTCGGCTTGGCGAATTTAAATGCCACGTGATACATGCTGTATCCTGCTATAACAAACAAAAAGCAGCAAAACATGTACGCTGCGTCATGGCTGCTGATAACTTGTAAATGGCTCAACTGTCTTTGCCAGGCCGAGGGGGACCCGGATATGGCAGTGACCATACGTTCGTGTGCTACTACTGCAACGAACATGGACATTATGCCCGTTCCTGTCCTAACAAACTCAACAGGGACGAGCAAGAGGAGAGTGGGGACTGGACGAAGTGTCCGTTTGCTTTCCACAAGGAAACGTACGAGGTGGGCGTGGCAGGTACCAAGGACGCTATCAACAATGATGGTGTCAAGGGGCAGGGTTGAGAAAGGACAATGACCTCAGCCCTGAAATAGACGCTCCTACCCCAGGTGCGTCAGTCTTGAGGCACCTGGGGTAGATCTTGATTTAGATGATACCTTCATCCTCCCCGTTTTCTCTCAACTTCCGTCCCCAGCCGATGAACGACCGACCATCATCCTCCAGATAAATGGTGGGCCAATTCCATTCCTCGTTGACTCCGGTGCAAGGTACTCGGTGTTATGCGCTAACAAATTTAAATCAAGTCCACCATTATCAGGACACTCGACGGCTGTCATGGGAGCAGCAGGACTGAGATTGATGGAAAGTTTCACTGTAGGAAGTAGTGGACAATGAGGATAAAGCTAACACTATGACATTCCGTCACAGTTTCATACTCTCCAACTGTTGCCCGTTCACCTGTGTGGCCGGGAACTAATGTGTTTGTTAGGCATCATCATTGAGTGTACAGAAATTGGGCTTAAAATATCGCGTGTTCGAAAGGATGCAGAATGTTCTATGGAACACCGGAACACCAGCTTATGCTTATGCGTGGTATTTACAGCAAGACGATCCACGTTCTATTAGTGGTGAATTGATAGGGAAAGCTTAGGAATTGTGGAAACACAACGGTGATTTTATGGATCCCTCAGAACTGCATTGTATTGTTAGGATTAACAGTGAAGGGAAAGATAACGAATTTGAAGAGGTATGGTTTAGGGAAAGTCATGCATGTCAATTGTTAACAGGAAAAGGAATTCTCTGCTCACCACAATATTGTGCGTTAACGGTCCAATTGACCCCTACACAGGATGCTTGCTATGATGTTTATGGTTCCCTTCCGCATGTGTCGTTGGCAAAATTATCAAATTTATCTTGGCAATCTATTGGGCCTTGGGTTGCAAAATGTGCTAGCATAACAGATTGGCAGGTGCATCCTGACGGGAGTCAATATAGCCCGAAAAGTGATGTTTGGTGGTTTCCTTATCAATCCACCTTTACAGGTGTACGATCAATCCATCTCATCCCTGTTGTTACTACAAAAGCAAACGCAACAGGGATTTTTGCTAACTTTAATCCTGAGAAACACCTAGCATTAGAGGGGGTGCCAGAGATACTCTGGGCCAAAACCAAATATGATGTTGGACTAATAAAGGGGGCAACTCCCCTTGTAGTCACACCAAAATCCTCCTATCGACCGCATAAACCACAATATCCGTTGCGACCAGACGCCGTGTTAGGTATAACCCCAGTGTTTGAAATACTCTTAGATGCACTCTCTCCATGCAACATGCCGATACTGCCTGTTAAGAAGGCGGATGGGTCTCGTGGCGTTCTGTTCAGGATTTACGCGCTGTAAATGACGCCGTTCACACAGAGCACCTATTGTTCCTAATCCCACTCCGATTTTTGTCTCAAGTCCCAGGTACATCAAAAATGTTCACTGTTATTCACCTTCCAAATGCTTTCTTTAGCATCCCAGTAGACGACAACTCACAATTTTGGTTCGCCTTCACTTTTCAAGGAAAACGTTACACATGGACTCGCATGCCACAAGGAATTGTGGAGTCCCCAGCAGTGTTCTCCGCTGCATTTGGTGAGAATTTAACTGGTTTGGAATTTCCAAAAGGCAGCCCATTGATCCAATATGTAGATGATTTACTGATCTGCTCGTCGGATGAAGAATCATGTATCGCAGATACGCGGGCCCTCCTAAACTATTTGGTCACAAGGTTTCTAAAACAAAATGACAACTAGCACATAAGAATGTTCATTATCTTGGTCATGACATTTCATCACAGGGTCGCACCCTCTGCAACTTGAGAGTTGCCGCCATTTTGAAAATACACAAATCAAAGACTAAAAGGCAGGTGATGTCCTTTTTAGATTGCTGTGGTTATTGTCGCTCTTGGATTGTGGATCATGCGATACTTGCCCAACCATTGTTAACAATGGCTCATGGGAAGGGGTTGTCATTGTCAGGTCAGATTGATTGGAGCCCTGAGCTGGAGGAAAGCTTTGTTGCTCTTAAACAAGCTCTTACATCTGCCCCATGTTTGGGCATACCAGATATGATGCGCCCTTTCACTCTGACAGTGGATGAGAAGGATGGTTTTATGGCTGCTGTATTGTTGCAATCCCATGGAGATAAATTACGTCCTGTTGCATATTATTCTCAGAAACTTGGTGCCGTGGCAAGTGGGTTGCAGCTTGTTTGCGTGCGGTAAGTGCTGCATCTTTGGCAGTGGCTGTATCTGCCTCTCTTGTGGCCTACTGCCTCTATCTTGCTACAGAGCAAAACGGCTCATTTCTCTCCAGCAACAGCTCTCCATCAGCAACATGTGCTGCTCTCGCTTACCCATGTCACCTTGAAACGATGTACCGTTCTTAAACCAGCCACTCTTCTCCCCACTGCTCACATTGGGGATCCGCCTGATTGTTTGGCAGTGATAGCCATTGTGGTTTTGCCCCGCCCAGATCTTGCTGCTGAAGCTTTTGTAAATTATGATATGGAACATTTTGTGGACGGGTCTGCACAGAGGTCACTGGCTGGTGGCTGGGCATTTTCAGTTGTATCTCCATTTGAGACCCTGGAATCTGCCAGGCTCCCTGGGCATCTTTCAGCCCAAGATGCAGAATTGTTTGCACTAACTCGTGCAAGCATTCTTGCCAAAGGGAAAAGTGTAAATATTTATACTGACAGTCATTTTGACATGTTCTCTAAATGGATCGAAGTGTCCCCATGTAAGACCAATGACGTCCGTGCCATGGCAAAAGCACTACTGACCGAAATCATTCCACGCATGGGGATCCCAGCCACTTTGCAAACCAGGTGTTGAAGGAACTCTCCGCTTTTCTGGGTATCCAGATAAAGTTTAATTGCTCTTACCATCCACAAAGCGGTGGTGCGGTGGAAAGAGCAAATGGAATGATAAAAAATAAACTGACGAAAACTATCGCTGAAACCAAACTTGATTGGGTTTCATGCCTGTCATTAGTGATGATGGGAATGCGGGGACGATCACATGGTGGGACAGGACTGTCCCTGCATGAAGTGCTGACTGAGAGGCCAATGCGATTAGGCTTGTCTCCCTCCGTTAAAGCCACAAATTAATTACATCACGTGGACCAAGTAATGTTGTCATATTGTATGTCTCTCACCCAAGTGTTGAAGTCTGTGTGGTCCCAGGTCAAAGCAGCTCTCCCCGTCCCATTTGAAGGACCACTACACGACCGCCGACCAGGTGACTGGGTGTTGACTTCCGGAGGAAAAGCTGGAAAAGCCCGATTCCTGGGACCGTTCCAAATCTCCTCACCACCGCAGCGGCGGTTAAGGTGGCAGAACAACCAACGTGGGTACACGCATCCCATTGCAACAAAGTCTGCAACCTTCCAGAGGACCAGGTAAATGACAACAACGGAGAATCATCGGACGTCAACTGAGATCACGATCCTTGCGGGATATGTGCTAGTAACCTTGCTCCCGTGAAGAGGATATGCCACTACAGTATTTTTACTTAAAAAGGATGACGCCCCATCAACAAGAAAAGGTTGGTTATGTCCGTGTGATCATCTTTCTCATTATGAGCGAGACTTAAATATTACATACATATTAAATATATATTAAAAATACATACATTCCTGCCAATAATGTAGAATCAGGAAATTACATTTTTTAATGAGAGATCAAGCTAACACTTAGGACCCATTTACTTTGCTAAGAAATGCACTGGGACCATGGATTTCTACGCTCATAAGGATATTGATACCTGTAGTGGTAATGTGTTTAATGCTATGTTGCTGTTGTAGTTTCTTTGTTGTCGATGATGTGTTCATAAAGAAGGAATCTCCGCTAACCCTGACTTGATTATAACAATACGTTTATTACAAGAAAGAACAGACTTGCCACGGATGTCTGGGAGAGAACAGGAGCCAAATACATTCTCTGCCGAATGGACCTAGGGAGTGTCCTTTATTCTTGTACAGAGATAACGTAGCACATCTGGTTCCAATCCATAGGTCACAGTTCAGCGCCTGACTGACATACATCTAAGCACATTCCACTTTCCTTATCACCAGGGCCCTTGGCACTTCTTTCCTCACAGGGGCCCCTGGCAACATCTGTTAGTAATTATATTATACAATGGGCTCTCTCTTGGGTAACCAGTGCCCTCTTTACTCCAAATATTCTAGACACCTCATTTCCAGACTACACAAAGTCTCGAAAGAGAGAAGAGTGACAAACTTATGCTGTTAATTGGCTTAATAGAGATCACAGTCTAACAAACAAAATGATTATAATATACCCTTCTGACCATGCTTACTCATAGCAATACAATAAATTATGTGGAGTGTGAGAGCGAAAAACCCATCTGGCAGCTTCCTTTCTTAGTACATCCATCAAACAATCTAGACAGGAAAATTCTCTCACGGTCCCTCTGCCCCAGGCATCCACCTATTGTACTCCAGATCAATTAACCGAAAAAGAAGAAAGGTTTAGAAAACTGTACAGGATGTTACATATAAATGCATACATTTAGAACCTCAGAAAAAAAAAAAAAAAATTGTCCAAAGTCAGGCTGGTCGACCCATTGGACCTTCCAGTGAAGCTTTCCCTACCTAACACCAATGTCCCACAAGACCGCAAAAAAAGAAAACACCTGAGGTCCCAATGTATTCACTTCACCCTGTTACAGAAACCTCAATGAAACAATACTAAATCAAAGTGATATGTCTTGCTAAAAATATCTAGTGTAGAGTACAGAATATTCATCGATAATAAAGGTTACATTGTAATAAACAAACTCCAATATTATAAAAACATGCATAACACATATATATGTATTGAACTGTTGCTTTTTAACACCATCAACTGTTAATGATATTTCACTCGACACCCCTGATCATGATGTCCTCATTCAGGGTCCGCCGTCCATTTTCATCCTCCATTTTTGAATGTCCATGTTTGAGTGTTCAAGTCCATTAGGCTGTTAGGATCTCTGGACACTGACTGACTGGTCCTGAAAAAAAAAATCACCAACCAGTACCTTGCACAAACATCAAATATAGTATAATAATTTCACTTTTGCAGTATACTTTAACATTATTCCAATATATTATTAACATTTTCCATTTCCCCCCTTTGTCCATGCATTTTCCCAGTCAAAAATAGTATTAGTAGTATTAGTATTAGTATTAATAGTAGAGTCTATGACGGAATCAGATATTCAGAATGGATATTTCTCTACTAGTGTTAGCTCCTCCTTCATCACTATTTCCTCCTCATCTTCACTTACGTCATTAACACCCAATAGTGGCATCTGAACATTTTCTCCCAGCATTACAACTCCTACCCATCTCAATATCATGGCCTTAGCAAAGGTCAACAACACCGTACAAAAACAAAACATCACACACAGTGATAGAAGAGCAGCCCCCAGAATCTGAACTACTATAGCTCCTAGTGGTCCTAATTTATCTTGCAACCAAGCATTAGCTGACCACCCAGCTCCTTCTGATGGCCCAAACGCATCCCTTATAAGTTTCAACGTATCTATGACATTAGTTATGTTATCGGCGACATCAGGGATCAACGTATAACAGGCATTTCCAGTTAGATTTAAAGCCATGCAGAGGCAACCTTGTTTGGCCAAAATATAATCAAGAGCCATGACGTGTTTCAGCAACATCAATCGATGGCTCCTCTGGGTGTTGACAAATATTCAAAACCTCTTATATGCAAACCCTTGTAGGGTATATGTGATATTATCAATATGATCAGCTAAGAATGTGACCCCATACCATGGAAACAATTCTATGGCCCATTTTTCTCCGAAAGATATCCTCCGATGATAAGGCTCCAAATTGTGAAACTGTGCCAAGCCTCTTTTCTTTCTACTTTCGGCAGTCTTTGTCGAGTTACCCTCATCTGGCTCTTGTCCCTTCCGGATAACAAAAACATCATAAGGAAGTTTCAACTATGCCATATAGCAACACCCAATCATCCCTTTCGGCAGAAATAAGTATGCTCTATCATCACATAGTACCCATCAAATATCTTTAAATGTTCCTATAGTCACATTACCCGGTAAAGTTTGATTCTTTATGCTTAAAGTTTTACTCTGTCTACGATGTGGTGCATGAAAGGTCCCTGTATATGTGTCATCAACTGTCCTTTGTACACTTTTTCCAAATTGCATTATGTAGCTATCACATTCTGATATCCCCATAAACATACCATCTCCACCATGAGTATCATTTGAACAAAAACAAGCTCTACCTTTCGCAGGTGTCACTTCCCTAGCATCAGGTATTGCTGTTCTAATATTTTCATACTTTTCAAGAAGATTTAAATATGATAATTCTTTCAACCAGGAACACCTACATCCAGGTCTAAATAGATGGACCGACACAGCCATCCATATTTCATTCGCTGCTTGTTGTTTGAATAGCAGCCATGATAACGCATTACTTTGACATTCAGGCGTCAAAGGTTCCGCTACCATCTCTAGAATTTAAGACCATGTGCCCGGAGCTGGAACTCTCCCCACACATGGACAATTCGAATTTGTAGTCATTCTAAGGGAGTGAGTTATCTGTTGGAACCACAGATTTCTATTTGCCCACGGGTCTGCTATTTGCAGCACCGAGGAATAAAACCCATATGCTTTCCACTGGGTTTCTCGCTTCAGTAACACATGAAGATGTTCACTCATGTCTTTTGATGTCCACTCAGCATCAAGAAAGTCATTGACCACATCCGACATAGTCATCTGAACTATTTCACCTTAATCCCTATCAATCTCCTCAGCAATTGGTTCTCTAATTCCAGAGCTCTCCCTGCTATTGTTCAAATTAATTTCCAACTTCACCATAGGCTTCTGAGTTATATTTACCAACGTCTTAAATGATGGGGATGTTGTGATAGGTGTCAGTGTCTTATCTACAGACTTTGTAGACACCGAAAAAGTCGTCATTGTTTTATTGATAGTGGATCTCTTCCTCACAATCTCACTTGTATGATTACCAGGAGTTGCTTTTGAACTTCTTGAGCAATCGTACTTATTTCTTTAGTAACCAGAACTTCTACTACAAGCATTATCTTATGAGTTCTATATCCTGCTTCCCAATAATTTTGCCTTGGGATATATTTAAACTCTGGATCCAAATATGTGCATGTATATTCTCCTTGATCTTCCCATATGACATTAACTATGACAAGCGAACAGTCATCTCGAACTTTAACCCATCTCCTGTCATTATTCAACATACTTTATACTTTCGTTGATCGCAAGGCACACTGCTAACATCAAGTCCTGTTAGCACTATGTCTTCACCACATGCATTTTTCCATTTAGGGGGAGTTTTTCCACCAGTATTCCATTTACTACATTTACATGGAAGGTGAGCTGCATTTCCTCATTCAGTTCTAATCACAGTGTTCACAGAAATTGGAGTTGTAAATATCATATGAGGCGCAGCAGTAGTTAACTGCAATACCTCTGCAACATTAGTAACTTTCAGAACTGAAGAGGTGGACGTCTGCTTAATTTTTTCAGTTGGTGGGAGAGTTGATTCTTCAGTTGTCAATTTTTTCTACTCCTTTAACAACCGTGGTCTCCACAATTTTACTTTTATTTAGTACCACAAGAGTCACAATTTTGTATCTGTAGTCTGGCCTTGTTTGCATTCCATCCTCTCACAAATTTTGGATCATAATAAGAACACTTGTAGTCTCCTTGATCTTCAATCTGGGATATGCGTAGATAAAGACTAGAGTCCTCCTCAATCTTCAGCCTTCTACGATCATTTAGCAGCACATACTTCTCTAGTGATGATGTTCCCGACAAGTCAATTAGCTTGCCATGGTTATCTTCCCACTGGACTCGGAATTCCCCTTTTTTATCATTTTCTTTTGTACACTGACATGGCAGCTGAACACGTCACTTCAACCCTAGTCCTCGTATCGCTTTGGTCTAACCCTTTTTCGGGTTGGCCTTGGACTCTTTGGTCCAACTGGGTCTGTGTATTTTCCTGGAGAGGTATCACAGCCCTCTGGAGTCTTTGACGACTCATATGCTCTGGAATTAGACTCTGTTGTTTCTGGGACATGTTGTAAATCAATGTCACCAGAATGTCTTTCTTGCTCAGGGACTGACAATTCATCTCTGGGATCATCAAAAGTATGCTCAACATCATCATGCACGCAGACGTCATCGTCAATCCCTTCTTCTGGGTCTTGACCTTGGAGGTCCTCATGAACCTCTGTTGTGTCTGCAGCTTCTGTTGGATCTCTAGAGCTTTCAACATCTCTGCTCTGTGATCGTGGCGCCTCTTCTTTTGGCGCTCTAACACAATGTGATAAATTGTACCATGTAGGAGAACCTTTAACCTGAACCGCTGTTCCCGCACTGCAAACAACTTTAAATGGTCCTTCGCGGCGTTCGTTAAACCACTTCCTCCTAAACACCTTCAAGAATACCTTGTCTCCAGGTTGCACCGTGTTCCTCTTTTGCTCATCAAGTCTCTCTAGCACCTCCTCTTGTTTTTGCCTCTCAGAGACACATGTGTGTATTCTCTTATGCAGTGCAGCCATATAGTTAACATACACTCGCATTTCATCTTCGAAAAGGGCTAAGCTTGGACCCTTTCCACTTGTGCGCAAACAAGGTGTTGGCATCCGTCTACCCGTAGCCAACTCATGGGGTGTCATGCGCAAATCACCGAGCCCACTTGAACGACACACCATTAATGCCAACGGAAGTGCCTCCACCCAATTCAGACCTGTGTGCTTACAGATTTTAACAATGTGATTTTTCAGCACACCATTAATTTTTTCACAAACACCTTGGCTTTGCGGATGATAAACAGCTCCTAGACGTTGTTTAATTCCCAATTTTTGCAGAATTAATTTTGCAAAATTTTATACAAAATTGATACGAAATTGTGACTCTTGTGGTACTAAGCTATTATGTGATCTGGAAGTCCCCACCTGCTTATGATCTCACGACACAAAAACGGAGCAACTGACTGAGCATCTTTACGCTTGGTTGGCCAAGCGTAAAGATGGTCTTATCATGTCAACAAAATCCACACCCAACTCACACATAGGTCCTGTTGGAGTTGGAATGTGACCGGGTGGACCCATCACACCCCTCTGAACATTGTTTTAAGACAGATTGTACATCTGCCTATGACATAATCAATTTGCTCAAGCAAGTACGGTGGCCAAAAGCCATACTCTTTTGTGATCTTTCTCCTCACTTCCCCCCTTGCAACATCGGCTAACCCATGTGCTTTCTGAATCATCAGACCTAGCAGGTCGGGGGGTGCTACCATCAGTCCTTCATGATTTCTCCACAGAGCAGTAGACTCTTGAGTGGCCCCTCGGTCCAACCATAATTGTTGATCAACGGCTGACGCAGCTTCTTGCATCGAGAACAAATCTCTGAGCGTAATTTTATCTTCCAAGTCCACTTCATGGGTGACCAGAAGAACCTTGCCTGCTTTGTTTGTTCCTGTAACTGCTTTTGCATCCTCATCAGCCGCTTTGTTACCTTGTGTAACCCTTGACGTGTCCATTTTGTGTGCTGCACACTTAGTGACAGTTATTCGCTTTGGCTTCATCATTGCATGCAACAATTTTATTATCTGAGCATGATGCTGTATCGGAGAACCATCGGTTTTCTTAAATCCTCGATTTTTCCACACTGATCCAAATAAATGACACACATTACCTTCGTTTGCAGAATATGTATATATTGTCACTCGCTTGCCTCCGGCCAATAGACAAGCTCAGTCAGGCCCACAAGCTCAGCAAGCTGTGCAGAAACAGGTTGTGGTATAACTTCTGCTTTCTCAACAAAGAAGTTCAGTTCCCTGGGCTTTGACTACTGCATATCCAGCACTCAATGTATCTCCTATTTGATAGCAGGACCCATCAGTCCAATACTCCACATCTGACACATGCAGTGGGAAAGCTTGCAAGTCTGATCTGAGCTTTGCATATCTCTCTACTTCCTGAGCACAATCATGTGGCTCCCCATCCTCTGGTGTTGGCAAATTCTCAGCTTGATTTACCGTGACACACCTTACTAAGGTGACATCTTCCTGCTCTAAGAGCCTATGATAGTCTCTTAGCCTAGACATAGTCAATGTACATTTACCAAAATTAAAAGATTTCTGAGACTATGATGGGTAAGAATTGTCACTGGTTAACCCATAGTTACTGATGATGCTTTATCATACATAAGATAAACTCCCACCATTGCTCTGTAGCACAGCGGTAGCCCCAATTCTGAATAGGTAGTAGAATAATATGAAACAGGTTGAGGACTTGTCCCTGTACCTGTGGGCTGACAAAGAACTGCAGATGCATATTTACACATACAGCTTAAAGTTCTTAGAGTAGTCTTGCAACGCTTGCGCTTGAGCTTCTTGTAACCTCTTTTTGATCATCTCAAATGCCATAAGACCTTCCTGCGCCCAGGTGAGGTTACAATGGAGTTGAGCATTCCCAGTCTCTTTTATCATGGCTCTCAAAGGCAGGCATAATCTTCTACCCAGGCTGAAGAATATCCCGCTATACCAAGAAACATCATTATCTGGTTATGGCGCATGCGCAAGATGGTGGCGCCCTGTTGGCAGCGGCCACTCCAGCTCCCGATAGCGATGTGCTTTTATGTTAAATGTTTTGTCTGTACCGTCACAGTCGTGTACGAAAATAGTCTACAACAGCAGCTCATTACACGGACTACAAAACTCCAACATTTCAAAACATCTTTCTGGAGTTACGCTGGCTTTGGAACCCGAAGAACTCGAGGAGCTAGGCATTCTACAGTGGCAAGACCCAGGGGTCAGCAAAGTAGCGGACTCCCTTCCCACCACTGGCCAACAGCGGAGGCGGCGCAAGCGGTCTGCGAGATCCAGCAAGCATCGTAAGCAGTGTGCTAGACCCAGCAAGCACGAAACTCGAGCGGGCATCAGCACCAGGCTAAAAGCCAACCATTACAGACCTGCTATCCAACGTTCGCTCGCTGGAAAACAAAATGGACTACCTCAGATTGGATCTAACCATGCAAAGTAAGGTGAGAGACTGCAGCGCCATCATCCTCACTGAGACGTGGCTTAATCAGAACGTTCCGGACAACGGCATTCAAGTGGATGGACTAACAACGTTCCGGGCGGACAGGAGCCATGCTCTCAGCGAAAAATCACGGGGAGGTGGTGTATGTATTTTCATCAATAACAACTGGTGCACTCACACCGAAATTGTCTTAAGTCACTGTTCTCCGGATATAGAATTTCTAATAGTTAAATGCCGACCATGCTACATGCCCAGAGAATTCACAGCCATCTACATCACAGCTGTTTACATTCGACCCAGTGCGATAACTAAGGATGCACTGTCTACACTGTATCAATCTGTGAGCTCAATGCAGAACTCTAATCCAGACTCTGTCTATATAATCGCTGGTGATTTCAATCAGGCCAAATTGAAGACAGTACTTCCACATTACCACAAACATGTGAACTTTGTGACCAGGGGAGAGAACATTCTTGACCAGGTATACACCAACATTAAACAGGCATTCAGAGCTGTTCCCCACCCCCACCTAGGGAACTCAGACCATCTCTCTGTTATGCTAATGCAATCTTACAAACCACTTCTTACCAGGAGTAAGCCGTCTGTGAAGCAGATCAGAGCATGGCCAGAAGGAGCAACCTCAGCTCTCCAAGACTGTTTTGAATATACAGTTTGGCCTGTTTTTAGGGAGGCTGCCACTACCAACCATCATGTCAACCTAACGGAATATACTGAGTCTGTGACAGGCTATATACACAAATGCATGGACGATGTGACCGTCTTCAAAAACATCACTACAAGAGCCAATGACAAACCCTTGTTCACCAGGGAGGTACGTGCACTCCTGAGAGCACGGAACGCTGCCTTCAAGTCTGGGGACAAGGACGCCCTCAGAGCTGTTAGGCCCAACTTGAACCGGGGCGTGAGAACAGCCAAGCGTGCCTATGGACGGAAAATCCAATCACACTTCACAGACACAAAAGACCCCAGTCGCCTGTGGCAAGGCATCCAGTCAGTCACCGGTTACAGGCCAACACCCCCACCGTGCGAGGACAACACAGACTTCCTCAACACACTTCACACATTCTTCAGCCGGTTTGAGGAAAACAACACCACCACACCAACAAAAGCCCGGACCTGCCCGGACAATGTAACACTTCACCTGGACCCTGCTGATGTGCGGAAGACCCTACTCCAAGGTGAACCCCAGAAAAGCTGCAGGTCCTGACAACCTACCGGGGCGTGTGCTCAGAGACTGTGCTGACCAACTTACAGATGTTCTCACGGATATCTACAACACCTCTCTGAGCCAAGCCATCATACCAGCATGCTTCAAAGCCACCACCATCATACCGCTACCCAAGAAATCCCCAGCCTCAACACTGAACGACTACCGACCCATAGCACTCACGCCCATTATGATGAAGTGCCTTGAAAGATTGGTCAAGGCCCACATAACATCCAGTCTCCCCACTACACTTGATCCATTCCAGTTTGCATACCGTCCCAATCGCTCCACTGATGATGCCATAGCAACAGCACTCCACCTATGCCTGGCTCATCTGGAAAACAAAAACAGTTATGTGCGGATACTGTTCATTGAGTTCAGTTCCGCCTTCAACACAGTCATCCCCCAACACCTGGTAAATAAACTCAGCGAAATAGGCATCAGCACCCCACTCTGCAACTGGCTACTGGACTTCCTTACTGATAGACCACAGACAGTAAGAGTTGGCAAAAACTCCTCAGAGACCATCACTGTGGACACTGGAGTCCCCCAAGGATGTGTGTTGTCCCCTCTGCTGTTCACACTGGCGACGCATGACTGTTGTGCCAGATACAACTCAAACCACTTCATTAAGTTTGCAGATGACACAACAGTTGTGGGCCTCATCAGTGACGACAACGACTCAGCCTACAGAGAGGAGGTACATCAACTCATCAACTGGTGTGACAACAATAATCTACATCCCAATGCAAACAAGACAAAATAAATAACTGTGGACTTCAGAAAGAAACACACACCACACATCCCACTCACCATCAATGGCAGTGCAGTGTGAAGAGCACCAAGTTTCTGAGGGTGCACATCACAGACGACCTGACATGGTCAATCAACACCACCTCCCTAGTAAAGAAGGCACAGCAACGCCTCTACGTCCTTTGCCGGATGAGGAGAGCTGACCTCCCCCCTTCTGCCCTCACCACCTTCTACAGGGGTGCTATTGAGAGCATTCTTACCAGCAGCCTCTCAGTCTGGTATGGCAGCTGCTCTGCTGCTGACCAGAAAGCCCTACAAAGAGTGGTGAGGACAGCAGAGAAGATCACCAAAACAGCACAACCATCCATCCAGGACCTGTACCCGTCTCGCTGCCGCAAGAGAGCCACTAATATCATCAAGGACCACGCCACCCAGCACACAAACTGTTCACCCTCCTACCTTCTGGCAAGCAGTACCGCAGCATGCGGTGCAATACCACCAGATTCAGGAGCAGCTTTTTTCCAAAGGCCATCAGACTACTAAAGTCACCAAACACGATATAAACATGACACCCACAAAGACCAACTAAAAGCACAATATTTACATTTTGACAATACATATAAATCCCCTTGGTATACATATGTATCTGCTAGCTTTATACTGCACCTGATTACCTTAATAACATACCTCATTTGACTTCTTGAGTATATTAAGACTATCCTTAGTCTTGTTGTGTTGTTGTGTCTATTGTTGTTGTCTTTTTGCGCTTTCATGTCATATGTTGTGTGTTACAAATATTACTTGCACATTTGGAGTATGGGGAAACGCAATTTTGGTCCTCTGTGTAATTACGTGTTGCATGGTACGATTGACAATAAAGTACACTTTGAACTTTGATCTTTGAATCTCTCTGACTGTTCTAGGCTTTGGTGCTGTTCGAATGGCTTCCAAATGACTCTTAGAGATGCTTCTGTGTCCATGGGTTATTGTTTGACCCAAATAAACTACTTTTTCTTGACAATACTGCAGCTTCTTCTGAGAGGCCTTGTGTCCTTTGTCTGCCAATAGCTGCAACAGTTTGATTGAGTCCTCATGGCACGTTTCCTTATCTGGTGAACAGATGATGATGTCATCCACATACTGAATGACAGTACTTTTCAAGATCTGATCAATCCCAGCCAAGTCATCCTGCAACACTTTATTGAAAATGTGAGTGCTATGTTTGTATTCTTCAGGGAGCCTCTTGTACTTGGAGGTTTGTCCTTTGTATGTGAATCCAAACAACCCTTGAATTTCTTCGCTCAGTGGAACACTGAAAAATGCTCCACACAAATCTAACACTGTGAAGTATGTAGCCGCTGAAAGAATTTGGGCTAACAAGGTATGTGGATCTGCTGAGAGTCCACCACCACTTCATTTTTATAATCCAATATACTGAAGAAGTCTCGGGCTCTAGTGCTAATAAATAATTGGTGGTAGACATCAGGTGACACATCCACAAGACAGCCGTCCGGTGTACACCGTAATGTACAATTTAGTTTGCACATAGCATCTCTTTTCAAGAGTGCAATGGCCGTATGTTCTGACACCAATATAGGTAGTGTGATTTTCTGATTTTTATAGCGGAGCTCAATTGGTTTTGTGAGAGGAATCAGCTGTCTCACACCCTCAAACCCGATTGTTCGTACCAATTGGTCGGACATGGTGAGATGTTTAGCATTCTGAGGCCGAACAGAGGTAAAAACTGCTCAGCAATCTGCCATTACTTCCAATGGTTTATAATTTATTTTCACCTCTATTTTTGGATCTTGCTCCGGCCCTGACACTACCAGCTGACACCTCCCTTTCGAGTCTTCCGGGCATCACTAGAAACCAGGTTCCAGACCCCTGTAAGGGTTCGCCAGTCCCATGGGTGGCCATGGTTGTCCTCTGAAACCTCCTCTGAAGCCTCCTCTGAACCTGTAACAGTCATGAGCAAAGTGGCCTAGTTGTCCACAATTATGACACGCTCCTTGAGACTGTTGGAAATTTCCTCCTCTACCTCTTTCTAAATTTCCTCGACCTCTTCCTCTGCATATTTGTGATTGATCAAAAACTGGCTGTGGAAAGAAGACAGTGGGGACCACAGGTGGTTGAACCTGAATCTGTCCTTGCTGTGGTTGGGGTGGTAATTCATTTGGTTGTGACTGGCTCTGCATAACCACAGCTTATTTCCTTTCCTTCTTCTTATTGTCCACCAACTGTATTTGGTTGAGTTTTCTGAGAGTCTCCTGGTCCTGATGCTTCTGGTCATGCTCCTTTTTCTGATATATGTGATATATGTGATCCGTATAAACACCTTTGGTAATGCTTCCAATACAACCACTTCTGCCAATTTGCTCCTCACTTGTAGAGGAGCAAATTGTATGCCCTTCTGTATTTTGGCTCGGAGAACTGAGTTCTCCATTTGATTCTGTGAAGGAAATTCTTCCGCAATGATCGGTGAGGTTAATCCGCCCGCTACAAGAAGACAAAACTGAGAGTATCCAAGATTATTTATTCTGCAGAATAAAGAGAAAGATTCAGTACTGCTCCAAAGCAGCGCTGGGATCAATCTAACATCACAGAGAAAGACAGGAGGCTTTATACAGGAGAACAGGGTGTGGTTTGGGTCAGAGGTCTCCAACAGGTCTGCGCCCACCCCCCCAACTGTCTTCCTGGGTGCCCCCCCCTTCCTAGACAAGGGAAATAACAGGTACTTGCAAACTTGACCAGGCAGAATGAGGTTTGCATGACAATGCACTTCTAGGTGTCCCCCATCTCTATAGAAGGTAAACAGGCCACTTGTGATCTGATTCTTTCATATTAGAATTGACATTGTAGGAGCAAAACATTTCTCTTTACATGAACTCTGGGGGGTTCCTGGGGGGGACGGACACAAATGTTTTCAAAACCCCCTTTTGGAGGTAGAGGCCTTTGTCCTCATTCAAAATAGTTGATCGTAATCATTTTTCCCTCACAATTCAAATCTGGATCATTTCCTGTGACATTTCTCCACACTTGATGAGCCCTTGACACATAAGCTCTTGGATTTTTCTGTGGGCCCAATAACTCAATAAAGATGTTGTCATACGTTTGTTGAAATTGCATCTCTCAATGCTCTCCACATACGACCTCTACTTGCAGCAAACAATTCTGGATCATACACTGCAGTTGCCACATATCTGTTAAGGCCTGCCGCCTGCAGGATCTCCTCCATGGCTGTCACTCCTATGAGGCTAGCCAAAAGTCTCTTAATATCTCCCATGGCAGGCTATGTTCGCACCAAAACCTCTTCCCGCTTTGAGATCCACGGATGTGCTCCATCTCGAAGAGTGGGTAACTTTTCAAGTATGTTAGACATGTCTGTATTCTGCCAAGGCTTGTACTATAAATTTTGTTCTCAAATTATCACTGGACACACTTTCCTTTTCTTGGACGTAGTCCATACCTCAAAGTGTCTGGCTTTTGAGGCTTTTTATTCTTCAGTTTCTTCTCCGTTATTTGCAGTTCTTGTAATTGTTTTGCCAATACTCGTTGAACGTCTGGACAGGTGTAGACACTTAGGTCCTCAAGGCATCTGTCTATACTCCTCTCAATCTCTCTTAAAACCATGCGTCTGTTATCTCCAATCCTTGTACTGGCTGCTAACGGTTGAAAAAAGGAAGGACCTTCTTTCTCCGAATCTTCATCACTTTCACCCTGTTCACTCTCATCCGTGTCGTCTGTTCCTGGAACCATTTTCCTCACTGGTCGATCTCCTCTTTTCTCCGCTTTAGCCAACATCCGTCTGACTGCTGGGTCGTGTCCTCCAATAGCTTTGTCTGAATCACTCACAATCTCTTCTCCTATTTCCAGACTTCTGACTGGTTGTCTGCTTCCCAAACGGTTGCTTCTCTTTGTACTGTTGGAGCTCGGGTACATATTTATGGTTGTTTTAGCCTTGCCCATCTCTATTATTTGCTCATCCTCATCTTTGAAGAGATAGTTGCCCTCCTGTGTAATCACTGGGAGCTGGGGATAAACATCAGTGAACTTCACCTCCTTCTCATAAGGCGGGGGCTTTTTTACAGATGCAGTAGGTGAGAAGGGTGCCTTAATCTTCTCCATCAATTTCTCTGTTTCCTTATCATTTTATCAACAAGCGAAACATGTGTCAATTATGTAGGTTATAACTATATGTATGTATGTACAACCTGCATGAAAAAGACAAAGAAAGAACCCATACACCAATCAAACAAACCACAAATCCTACTTACAAAATCAGAACAGGAGATTTTTCTTTCTTTTTCTGAATGTGTACATGCCTGTGTAAGCAAACTGTTGTTGGTTGCTCTACTCCTTCTCTCAGAAGGCTCATATTTTTATCAAATGTATAAACGTCCTGTAAAAGGCTCATGTTTTTTTATTAAATATACAAACATCTTTAAAAAGGCTCATATATGTTTTATCAAATGTATAAACATCCTATAAAAGGCTCAAAACTTTTATCAAATGTACAAACGTCCTTAAAAAAAGGCTCATATATGTTTTTTATCAAATGTATAAACGTCCTTAAAAAAAAGGCTCATATGTTTTATCACTAAAGAGGCAAAAATGTCTCTCCTTATGTATTTCTCAAACCACTCACCACCTATGTATACGTATTTAATAACACAAATATTCTATATTTCATTTACAGATGCACACGAACATTACACAAATCTCTCCACACATCTTTAACCGCGCGGCACACACACACACACAGACTGTCTTTCCAGCTGTACATCTGATCTTCCAAAGACTCCAACAGTGCTTAACTTTATATTTTAAAGTCGACACTGTAACAGGTGTGGTTAGGACCCAATTGCAGCACAAAGACAGGCAGGGATGTTTGGTAATGTCTTTTATTTGTAGAGAAGACGGAAGACAGGCAGGGGGCAGGCAGGAGACATCGTCTGGGACAGGCAGGTTCGATAACGAGGAGTGCAGACAGAAGACAGGCGGAGGGGCAGGCAGGATACGTGGTTGGAACGAGGCAGAGTCGGTAGCGGGGAATCAGTCCGGAGAACGCTGGAGAGTCTGGTGCAAGCATCGAAGACAATCTGGCAATGGGTGCCTGGTGAGAGAGGCATATATAGTAGTTCGATTTCAGATCGGGAACAGCTGTGTGTGCAGGTGAATGGAGTTGGATTAATGAGACAGGTAAGGAGAGGGAGGGGAAGGTAGATGAAGGCGGAGATCATGACAGATACATTCATAATTCTCTAATTTCAACAAAATTTTCACTTTGGCCAAGCTTTTAACAAATTATCTTTTCAGATTCTTTCATCATGCATGCTCAATGTACACTAGTTCTCCTAGGCTGGTTTAGCCCTGTTTTTCCACTTTTCTCATGAATTTTGCTGTTGTCATTATTAAGTGATAATCATTGATTAATCTGCATAGCATTATGTATCAGTGAAATCTCTGTTTATTTTGTTTATTTCATTATGTGATTCATGATTATTTTTTATTGTTGTTGTTGTGTTTTCTAGTTAGAATTGTAAGATGTCCACACAGGATTTTTCCTCTGGATGACCAGGGGTTTTTTGTCCTGTGCGTTGTCTATAGAAGATAAGCCTTTCTGGTCTTTTAATTTTCTCCAGCTAAATGTGAGAAGAGAGGTTTGGCCAATTTGAGGTGGAGATATCCTTGAATTATATCTGGAATTTGGTTATGAGTTAATATCGTCAAATTTAGTATTAGATGCAGATTTTTCCCAGTAGATTCCAATAGAAAGATAGAATTGAACAATATCTCTGAAGTATAATTGTATTGTATCCAATTTACATGATATGGATTTTTTAGCATTATTGCATTTTTCCTTAAGGTGTTGTTCCAATAGGAACAAAAGGAGGAAATGCGAGACAAAATGCATATGATCAACTATTTTGAATGAGGACAAAGGCCTCTACCTCCAGAAAGGGGTTTTAAAACATTTGTCTCTGTTTCCCCAGGAACCCCCCAGAGTTTATGTAAAGAGGAATGTTTTTTGCTCCCTACAATGTCAATTCTAATATGAAAGATTTAGATCACGTTTGGCTCTGTTTACCTTGTATGAAGATGAGGAAACTCAACAGGGGAGCCTAGAGGTGCATTGTAAGGTATTGTAATCCGCGTCTGCCAGGTCAAGTTTGCAAGTACCTGTGAATTTCACTGTCTGAGGCTGGCACCCAAGGAAACAGTTGGGGGCACAGACTTGTTAATGACTTCTGACCCAAGCCACAACCTGTTTTTTTGTATAAAGCCCGCTGTCTTCAGAAATGATATCAGACTGATCAGAACGCTGCTTTGGAGCAGTACTGAATCTTTCTCTTTATTCTGCAGAATAAATATCTTGAATATTCTCAGTTGTTGTTTTCATGTAGTGGGCAGATTAACCTCACTGATCTTTGCGGAAGAAATTCTTTCAGTATATATATATATATATATATATATATATATACACACACACACATGTATGTATGTATGTATGTATGTATGTATGTATGTATGTATGTATGTATGTATATACATAAATACATGTTTCCATACTGTGCTTTATACTTGTATAAAATAAACACGAAACTTTCAGAAAAACATTCCTCTGTGTTCTCTGTGACGACTGAATGAGCTTGAGACAATCTTCTTTTTTTTTCGGTTGCTCTCTCGCCACATGAATGCCATATAAACAACAACAACTAGCAGGGTCAGCATTGAGGTGATAATGTACGTAATAGCAGTGTAAGGTTTAGAAGATAAGGGAATTCATGTATTTGAGTTACCATATTTCCTCAAATATAAACAGTTACTCAAATAAAAACCGTGCCTCTAATAAATGCCGGGGGTGTGGTCAACACAAAAAAATAAAGGCCTAAACCCTACCTCGCATTAAGACCAGGGTTAGGGGAAAATCCAAGGATGAGCTACTGGTGCCTGTTACACAGCTTGTATACAGTTTGCCGGTTAAGCATAATGTACATTTGCGCTGCTTAACTGTAAATTGATAAATTTAGGAATACAATCATACTATCTTCAATACTTTGTTGTCTTCAACTCATTGTGTGAGAGGTGAACCTAACTCCGAGAATTGGAGCGGGTTTTTTTTTGTCCTTCAGTGTGCTATGTGGGCACCTTATAAGTTATTATTACTTATTACTACTACTTTATGGAAATACTTATTTGAAGTATATTTTTTGAATCTATCGATCCCTGTTCCTATTCATAATGACAACTAATGCAGTGTGTAATTCACCATCTGTGCATTATGACAATTGATTGTAGGACATCATTTTATCTGTATTGCTGCATCACCCTTTGTTGTTTATCACATGTTTTACCTATTGTTTCCAACTTTCGGTTGTTTTTTTTAAATAATAATTTGCATCATAGCCTTCCAGTTTACAACTTTTCCACAAGGATACAGTATATTTCACCCCTCTGCAGAGAGGTGAAAATTCCTCTCTGCAGAGGGGGAATCAAATATCCAGTTTAATATCTTATGGCGATTTATTTAAAACTTGGCAACTAATCAGTGAAGTAAACCATGGAGTTTAAACTGTATCAACAGCAAAACAATCTCGAGCATACAGAAGGACCCATATACTGTTTAGTCTTTATAATGTTTGTACAAATTATTATTATCCTTAGTATTGATTTTATTCGATTGACTTTTATTGATAGATTTTTAACATTTTACTGTGCCATTGTTGTTTTTTTGGAATTCAGAAAATCTATTAGATGGGGGTGGGGGAGGGGTGATGGGGGACCGTATCTCCGACAGAGGCTCAAATGCAGAAATTTGTTCTGATATTTCAATTATTTTAACTAAAATAACAATTAAATAGTTCAAAAACCCTCATTTTGAAATCAAAAGGCTGAAGACTAGAAACTATAAATCTACACACTTGGCCACTTTGAAAAGAGGCAAATAAAACTTTAAAACTAGTCATTTCAATTGATCAAGTATTGCATACCTGTTTGGTCTTACCTCTTGGTAGTATATTGCAGTTTTTGTCTTACAAAACTGTGTCTATCTTTGCATTCAGTATGACACTGCATTGTTGTGGCCCACGGCTATTTAAGATGTCGACTATCAAGTTAACTCACTGTCATTATTGTCTGCATTTTATTTTGTGTTTCTTTGAGGTAAATACATTGATATTACTTATGCTACACTACTTCTTTCCATTTTAGATTTAAAAATTTTGTTTAAAAATTAACTGTTTAAATATTCTTTGAATTCTGTTTTTAAATACTATTCTATTGTGATCACTACTTACCCTTATTTTACATATTATGTAAAGATGAGTTGGCTCTGAGACTAAGAATCTCATTACTGGTAATGATGCTTGCATTGTTATCAAGTTTTTGACAATAAGCTTGAGACCATAATTACATAGGCCTGGTTTGACTGCTCTCATTACATAGCAATTGGACTTTGTAACTAAAAAAATGTAAATAAAAAATCCACTACCATTTTGAAATTTAACAGCCATGCAACATGTAGATTAAAATAAATCATTAAGACCTTTTTCTCATTCATATGACAAAAAACAATTGCACTTTGAAAGATGACCTCTGGTCAGGGTTCAAAGCGCAATATCTCAGGTAATGAGTCGGGGTTAGGGGTGAAAGTCTGAAATCTCTCTCTGAAATGTGATTGTGATTTTTGTGAAGTTAGTGCCATCTCATGGTGACACACTGCAATTGAAAAAATGGGCGCGTTTACATGGGCGCGTTAATATTAACCACGCCCTGTCAGGACACATGAGAAGGAGAGGGGGGTTCCAGGCGAATGACAACCGGCTGGCAAGCGCCTGGTGGTTGGCTGGAAACTGGCTGGAACTTGGTTGCAATTCGGCTGTCAACCAGCTGGAAGAGGCCTCTTCAAGTGTCTCCTACTGTATAGGTTCATGATTGCAAAATTGGGGTATGTGGAATACTTCTGTGATTTCCCAAACAGTTATGTTGAATGGCCAACTATAGGATCAGTACAAAAATAAACGTATGCATCCTAGTGTAACAACAGAATAATATTATCACAATGTCTAACATGTAGGAGATAATGTTCATAGAATATCGATTAGGCTACAAAATAACCGGCAGTGTCTAATTCATGTAGGGTTTTTACATTTTCCGAGAATGCATTTCCCGAATCATACCTGAACATAATCCCATCCACACAATCCATTTTTAAGTAAAATCAAAAAGTGATAAATACTAAACTGGAAAATCTGATTACTACTGCTGTACGTGATGTAATTCGATGATGGTAGCTCAGGCGGTAGAGCTGGTGGTCTAGTGATCTAAAGGTTGCTGGTTTGATCCCAGGCTCCTCCTGCTAGCATGCTGTAGTGTCCTTGAGCAAGACACTTAACCCCTAATTGCTCCTGATGGCTGCGTCCATTGGTGTTTGAACAACTGTAAGTCGCTTTGGATAAAAGTGTCTGCTAAATGACTAAAATGTAAAAAAAAAAAAAATATGTGGCTTTTGTTGACACAAGACAAACCTAACTACATTGGTCTCCCAGTCAACACTTCATGCTGGACAGTCCTGTCACACCATGTGATCGTCCTCGCATTCCCGGCATCACTAATAGCAGGAATGGAACTCAGTTGAGCTTAGATTTACTGGGATGCTATGAAGAAAAACATGTCAATTATCGACAAACAATATTTTAACCATGATATGGAGTCAGCTTGATAAGTTAATCATGAGGTGTTTGAAGAGCACTTTGAATAAAAGAAAAACTTGCAGTAGAAACGTCTCTTACCGCATTGTTCCAAGCACAATCATTATGTTTACTTAACATAATGTACATAATGCAAAACTTTCTCTGACTATCCCTCCTTTTTGACAAATGGTACTCACCATGTGTCAAACAAGCAAAACAATGAAAAACTAGCAGGAGATATACAGCTCAGTACAAACAGTACCAAGTACAATAATTCAGTCCAGGATGCCTTTGAGTAGAGGGAAAACAAGGTACGTTAAGAATACTGTGCCCTCATCTGTGGAGGAGACAACCATTATTATTAGACAATATTAGGTACGGCGGGTTTGTTGGCTGCATTGGCGCCAACATTTCCTATAGAGATGGGGTCAAGTACATGAATGTAAACAACACAAATAGGAAGATCAGAATGGGGGGGGGTTATGACATCAAAACATTAAACTGTTCTGTATGTCTCACTAACTCTTCGTAGTTTAACTTTTCAAGAACTTAAATCGTAAGATCTCGACGGGGCATAGCCACAACAGCTATCACTGCCAAGCAACCATGTGAATCTCCATAAGTGGGAAGAAGAGAAGTTGAAGTAACCAAAATGAAAGTTGCACATGTTGATGATGGAGAGGTGTTCCCGGAGAGAATGAGCCAATTTGCGTCGTAGCAAGATAAAGGCTACAGCATGTAATTAACCCAATAACCCTGGCACCAAGTTTCCGAGGATAGTATGCATCAAGACGTTGTTGATCTCCATAAGATTGCAACAACACAGCTAACATAAAAGCATCTCCCTCATCTACAGTTAAAGTAATCAAGCAAACCATACATGTAGCTGGTGCAAAAGGTTGTTTGAAAAGCAACAAAACGTTCTCCTGTCTAATGGCTGGGCAAGCATTGCCTCATTCCACGATCCGAAAACAACAATAACCACAACAGCCAAAAAAGGCCATGCCAGGGTGTGACCCTGAAGAGAAAACAATAAAAATGAAAATATAATCAATGTCATGACTCAATTAGTGAACGTTATTTTGTGCCGGCTGGAGTTATAAGGGAAAAATAAATTACATTACGATCTTGTTCTAAGTACTTTAGGAAGTCCTATGTATCCATGACCCAAGTGGATCAATAAACCAATCAAATTGGAATTGATGTGCTACCATTAATAAACTCAAAATGAGTTAAAATAAATTTCCTTGATGTGGCAGAAAAAAAACATTACCGGAGGCTCCACATAACTTAAACAATAAGTTAAACAACTAGATAGGGTAAGGAACAAATGGTATTCACATACCAAAACATTTTAAAATATAGTGTTTAATACCATATGTGACCCACCACAGCAAAAGCCGCCATCTTGCGCATTTCTGAAATCGCCAGGAGCAGCCAAATAAGTCGAAAAAACATTTCTTGAAGGAAAATGAGATTTTCCCAGATTCGTGTTCCTTTGTGTTTTTTCTCCCAACGTATTTTCAAAACCGAGTTTAATTTATAAATAGTAGAACAATGTTAAACCATGGAGTTAAATATTCCCATTAGATTACATGGGGAAACGCAGTTCACTTACCAGGACGCTGAACAGCATTGAACAACGCCGATCGATCGTTTCCTTTGTAGCCATCTTCCAGGTGAAGATCATGCATCCATATTCCATGTGATGTAAAGTTACAATGTGAAACCGTTTTGAATTCAACCAACCTGATTTCAATTCAACATTTAAATTGTACTACTCTTACACACACGGAGCCACTGTTGTGAAACAGCAAAGAAGAAAAACCCTTCGCGTCACGCACCTACATCACTTCCGTAAACAGACGGTTAAAGCGTAGCACGGGGGTGTTTCGGTTTCACTTGTCTGTGAAAACTTTGTTCTCCGTATTGTTATGGATTATGTGAAGCGGGTAGCGGAAGCTCTGAATCATATTTTGGACCTTAATCTGACCAGTGCGATAGATCCAAGTCAGTGTTAGCAGCGCGTACCGGACTTCATTTTCCATGATGCTAGTCAGTTCTCCCACCCTGTGAACCCACCACCTGCAGGGATAGGCGCTGGGGTCGGGTGCAATGTCAGCCGGGTGGCAGATAAAGGCGGGGGCCTGGGCCTGCTGATCCTCGGCATCGTAGACTAGTTCTAGGGACATGGAATGTCACCTCTCTGGCAGGTAAGCAGCGGGAGCTGGTATAGTTCGGCTCACCTCTACGCACAGCACTGGCTCTGGAACCAAACTCCTAGAGAGGGGCTGGACTCTCTCCTTTTCCGGAGTTGCCAGGGTGAGAGGCGCCGGGCGTGGGTGGGGATACTCACAATCCCCCGGCTGAGTGCCGCTGTGTTGGAGTTCTCCCCAGTGAACGAGAGGGTCGCCTCTATGCGACTACAAGTTGCTAGGGGGAAAGCTCTGACTGTTGTGTGTGCTTATGCACCGAACACCAGTTCAGAGTATTCGGCCTTCATGGAGTCTCTGGGTGGCGTCCTGGAAGGGGCTCCGCCTAGGGCCTCTGTAGTTCTACTGGGAGACTTCAACGCTCACGTGGGCAATGATGGAGAAACCTGGAAGGGAGTGATTGGGAGGAACGGCCTGCCTGATCTGAATCTGAGTGGTGCTTTGTTATTGGACTTCTGTGCTAGTCATGGATTGGCCATAACGAACACCCGGGTGAAAAAAAAAACCCGGGTGTGGGAGGAGTTCGGGGAGGCTATGGAAAAGGGCTTTCGGTAGGCCTCAAGGAAGTTCTGGCAAACTGTTCGGTGATTCAGAAAGGGAAAGCAGGGCTTGGCTCAGGCTGTGTTCAGCCAGGGAGGAGAACTGCTGACCCGGACTGGGGATATTGTCGGGCAGTGGAAAGAGAACTTTGAGGAACTCCTGAACCCGATCAATACGTCCTCAGGGGAAGAGGCAGAGTCTGAAGACTCGGGGGAAGTCTCGTCCATATGCCTGGCAGAGGTCGCTGAGGCAGTCAAAAAGCTCCTCCGTGGCAAGGCGCCGGGGGTGGACGAGATTTGCCCTGAGATACTGAAGGCTCTGGACATTGTTGGGCTGTCTTGGCTCATACGCCTCTTCAATGTCGCGTGGATGTGGGGTACAGTTACTGTGGAGTGGCAGACCAGGGTGGTGGTTCCCATTTTAAAAAGGGGGACCGGAGGGTGTGCTCCAATTATAGGGGTATCACACTGCTCAGCCTCCCTGGGAGCGTTTACTCCAGGTTGCTGGAAAGGAGGCTCCGGCCGATTGTCGAACCTTAGATTCAGGAGGAGCAATGCAGATTCCCTCCTGGACATGGAACAGTGGACCAGCTCTCTTTACCCTTGCAGGGTTGCTGGGGAGGTCGTGGGAGTTTGCCCATCCAGTCTACATGTGTTTTGTGGACCTGGAGAAGGCTTTTGACCGTGTCCCTCTGGGGATACTGAGGGAGTATGGGGTACCGGGGCCATTGGTATGAGCCATCCGGGCCTTGTACAACCAAAGTGAAAGCTGTGTTCGCATTCTCGGCACAAAGTCAAACACTTTCTTCAAACACGTTCATCAGACCGTGACCTCCAGCACGCACTGGGGCGGTTTGCAGCTGAGTGTGAAGCAATCGGGATGAGAGTCAGCACCTCCAAGTCTGAGGCCATGGTTCTCTGCCGGAAAATGGTGGATTGCTCCCTCCGGATTGGGAGCGAGTTGCTGCCCCAAGTGAAGGAGTTCAAGTATCTCGGGATCTTGTTTACGAGTGAGGAGAAAATGGAGTGTGAGATGGACAGGCGGATCAGAGCGGTGTCAGCAGTGATGCCGGCGTTGTATCGGACCGTTGTGGTGAAGAGGGAGCTGAGCCAGAAGACAAAGCTCTCAATTTACTACTCCATCTACGTCCCAACCCTCACCTATGGTCATGACCTTTGTGTAGTGACCGAAAGAACAAGATTGCAAATACAAGCGGTCGAAATGAGTTTCCTCTGTAGGGTGGCTGGGCTCAGCCTTAGAGATAGGGTGAGGAGCTCGGACATCCAGAGGGAGCTCGGAGTAGAGCCGCTGCTTCTTTGCGTCGAAAGGAGCCAGTTGAGGTGGTTCGGGCATCTGATCAGGATGCCTCCTGGGCGCCTTCCCTTGGAGGTTTTCCGGGCACATCAAACTGGAAGGAGACCACGGGGTAGACCCAGAACGTGCTGGAGTGAATATATCCCAGCTGGCCTGGGAACGCCTCGAGGTCCCCCAGGAGGAACTGGAAAACGTTGCCAGGGAGAAGGGGGCCTGGAGCTCCTTGCTCAGCCTGCTGCCACCCGACCCGGCCCCGGATAAGCGGTGGAAAATGGATAGATAGTCTCCGACAGCGATGTGGAGAATGACAGCGACGCTGAATCTGATATTACTATATATCAGATATTTGGACAGAGCATTGGAACATTTCAAACAGCGGATTTCAAATTCAATGTGACTATGAAACAGAACCACCGGTTGGGACCGACGATACGCCGGCTGTTGTCACAACGGAAGAAGTCAATGAAGTCCATTGAGGTTGGTGACAGATTTTCAGAGCTTGGGACAAGAGCGTTGTCATGAGGTTAGACAAACTCAAGACTGACCGCCCGAGGACACAAACGACAGGGTCTAAATAGGGACGACCAAACGAGACACAGGTGAAACACATAACCTAATGAGGCAGGGTAATCAGGAACAGAAATAGGTGAAGCAGAGCAATCTTGAAAAGATAGTACTGGCGGCATCTAGTGGCTGATGCTGGTAGGACCCGGGCGAACCCTGACAGGACCCCCCCCGTCTAGGAACGGCTCCCGACGTTCCTCCAGGGAGTGTCGGGTGGCGACGGCGGAAATCCTGGATCAGAGAGGGGTCCAGGATATCCCGGGCCGGAACCCAGGAGCGCTCCTCCGGCCCGTAACCCTCCCAGTCCACCAGGTATTGCAGGGCCCCGCGGACCCGGCGGGAGTCCAGGAGCCGGCGGACCGTGTAGGCGGGCTGACCGTCGATGATGCGAGGCGCCGGAGGAGGCCTCGTGGTGGGCGCCAAGGTGCTGGTGACCACCGGTCAGAGCCGTGACACGTGGAAGGTGGGGTATATCCTCATGGACCTGGGGAGCAGAAGACGGTATGCGGCAGGATTGACCCGCCGCACGATCTTGAAGGGCCCAACATACCGTGGCGCGAGCTTGCGTGACTCCACCCGTAATGGAAAGTCCCTGGTGGACAGCCAGACCCTCTGGCCCGGACGGAGCATAGGCGCTGGTCTGCGCCGTCGGTTGGCCTGGATCTGCTGCTGCCGGGATGTCCTCAGCAGGGCCTGACGAGCCCTCTGCCAGGTCCGTCGGCACCGCTGGACGAACCGCTGGCCTGACGGCACTCCCACCTCCGCCTCCTGCTCCTGAAACAGAGGAGGTACATACCCGAACTGGCACTCAAACGGGGACATGCCAGTGGAAGAGCAGCGCAGAGTGTTGTGAGCGTATTCCACCCACACTAGATGGTCGCTCCAGGAGGCAGGGTTGGTGGACACGAGGCACCTCAGTGTTGTCTCCAGGTCCTGGTTGACCCGCTCCGTCTGGCCATTGGATTGCGGGTGGAAACTGGAGGACAGGCTGACGGAGGCGCCGGGGGCCCGTTGCCGGGATCCGCCTCCCTCCTTTGGGCCTGCCGGACCTGCGTCTCGATTCCCCAGCGGACCGGAGCCAAGATGCAGGAGCTCTGGAGAATGGGCTCGGGGAGTTCAACCAGCTCAGGAGGGTCGAACTGTCTGGAGAGAGCGTCGGGCTTGAGGTTCTTGGACCCGGGACGATACGACAGGATGAAGTTGATCCGTTTGAAGAACAAGGCCCATCGGGCTTGACGGGAGTTGAGGCGTTTGGCATCCTGAATGTATATCAGGTTCTTGTGGTCGGTCCAGATGACAAATGGGTGTTGGGCCCCCTCCAGCCAGTGCCGCCACTCCTCCAACGCCAGTTTGACTGCCAGTAGCTCCCGGTTCCCTATGTCATAGTTCCGTTCCGCTGGGGTGAGGCGACGGGAGAAGAAAGCACATGGATAGAGCTTCTTGTCGTGAGTCCTTTGGGACAAAACGGCCCCCACTCCCACATCGGAAGCATCCACCTCCACCACGAAGGGTAGGGTAGGCTCTGGTGTGGCCAGGACAGGGGCAGCGGTGAACCGCATCTTGAGAGCCCTGAACGCCCCCTCAGCCTCCGCAGTCCAGGCAAAGCGGGCTGTGGATGTCCTAGTGAGGGCGGTGAGGGGAGCGGCCACAGTGCTAAAACCCCGAATGAATTGCCTGTAAAAATTGGCAAACCCGAGGAAGCGCTGCACATGTTTGACCGAGGTGGGTGGTGGCCAGTCCCGGACGGCTTCGGTCTTGGCAGGATCCATCTGGACGTGACCCTCGGTGATGACAAACCCCAGGAACTGAACGGTGGTGGCGTGGAACTCACTCTTCTCCAGCTTCACAAAGAGGCCATTGGCGAGCAGGCGGTGGAGGACCTGTCTCACATGCTGTATGTGTTCGGGAAGGGTCCTGGAGAAGATGAGGATGTCATCGATGTAGACGAACACGGAGCGGTTGAGAAACTCACGGAGGACGTCGTTTACAAAGGCCTGGAAGACAGCGGGAGCATTGGCCAATCCAAAAGGCATGACCAGGTATTCAAAATGGCCGGTAGGTGTGTTGAAGGCGGTCTTCCACTCATCCCCCTCGCGGACGCGGACGAGATTGTATGCGTTTCGAAGATCGAGTTTGGTGAAGATGGTGGCGCCTTGCAGTTGCTCGAAAGATGTGGACATGAGAGGAAGGGGGTAGCGATTCTTGACCGTGATCTTGTTCAGACCACAGTAATCAATGCAGGGACGCAGGCCGCCATCCTTCTTACCCACGAAGAAAAACCCTGCACCCGCCGGGGAGGTAGAAGGGCGGATGAAACCTGAGGTGAGCGCCCCCCGGATGTACTCCTCCATGGCTGTAGTCTCAGGGGCAGAGAGAGAGAAGAGACCTCCTCGAGGAGGGCAGGTGCCAGGCAGAAGGTCGATGGCGCAGTCATAGGACCGATGGGGAGGAAGCGTGGCGGCCCGTCTCTTGCTGAAGACCTCCCTCAGATCGGCATACTCGTGGGGCACTCATGAAAACTCGGGATGGATGGGACCTTGAATACGGACTGGAGCCAGGACACGGACAGGAACTCCTGAGTGGGCAGGGGCTTGGGAAGGGGCCCGAGCTTGGACACGGACTGGAGACTCGAGAGGGTGAGAAGACGGACTAGAACGAAGACAGGTGGTGTGGCAGGCAGGGCCCCATTCGGTGAGACGCCCGGAGGCCCAGTCCAGATGTGGGTTGTGACGGGCTAGCCATGGGTAGCCCAGGACCAGTGGAAACTCAGGAGAGTGGATGAGGTGGAGCTGGATTACCTCTGAATGTTTTCCCTCCAGTGACAGCCAAAGGGGGGCGGTGAGATGGCACACGCTACCGGACCCCAGTGGTCTTCCATCCAGGGCTGTCACCGTGAGAGGATGCTCTAGAGGTGCCAGAGGGAGCTTTAGGGCCTTTGCTAGCCCTACATCCAGGAAGCTACCTGCCGCTCCGGAATCCACCATAGCTTGGAGGGAGTGATGTTGATCTCCCCAGGCGAGGGAGGCAGCCAGCAGGACCCTGGTCGCCTCGAGCTCGGGAGAGAGGGTTGGCCTCGTCGCTGTTCTCCCTACCCTGGACGAGAGTTGGCTTTTCCCGAGAGCTCAGGGCAGGAAGAACGGAAATGCCCCGGGATCCCACAGTACAAGCAGCAGCGCTCTCTCATCCACCGGTCACGTTCGGACCGAGAGAGCCGTGTGCTGCCTACTTGCATCGGCTCCTCCCTTGATGCTGGAGGCGAGCTCGGGATAGCCAGGAGATGCTCGGGAGGCCTCGTCCCCAGAGCCGCTCGGCGCGCTGGTATTGGTGAAGCGGGGAAAACGCGTTCCCCTTGTCTATCCCGGAGGCGGTTGTCCACCCGAATCGCTGCATCGATGAGCGTGTCCAGGTCCTCCTGCGCCTCCCGGGATGCCAGCTCGTCCTTGACACCCTCATTGAGGCCCTCCTGGAAGGTCGCGATGAGTGCCTCGCTGTTCCATCCAGACGCCACTGCGAGGGTGCGGAATGCGATGGCGTAGTCCGCTGCGCTCTGTCCCCCCTGGCGGAGCCGGAGTAGCCGTGTCGACGCCCCCCTCCCACTGACTGAGTGGTCAAACACTCGGCGCATCTCCCCGGCAAAAGCCTGGTAGCTGGAGCAGGCCGGGGTTTGCCGCTTCCAGATGGCTGTGGCCCAGGAGAGTTCTTTGCCGGTGAGTAGCGGGACCACGTACGCCACCTGTGAGCGCTGGGTGGGGAACTGTGAAGGCTGGAGCTCGAAGGCCAGGGAGCATTGCGTCAAAAAACCACGACACCCTCCTGGGTTACCGTCGTACCTCTCTGGCACCGGCAGTCGTGGTTCGCGGTGATCTGGAGGACGCGGGTTCATGGGAGGCAGCGCTGGCGCAGGGGCCATAGGTGGAGCCTGTGCCTGGCTCTGCTGGACAGCCTGGGCGAGCGACTGCAGGTTGTCCAGGACCTGTTGGAGAACCCGCTCGTGTCGGCCAATCGCAGTCCCCTGGTGCGTCAAGGCCACCCGCAGGCTTTCCACCTCTGGAGGACAACTCTCTGCTGGGTCCATGTTGTGGGCTCAGTCTTGCTGTTAGGGGGTATGCTGAGTGAACCCAGGTGCAGAGAACAAGGCAGAGGCGGCAAAAATAGAGGTTTACTCAAAACAAGTACAAAAACTGGGCAAAAACAAATAAGAAGTCTCGGGAGCTTGGAACAAGAGCGTTGTCATGAGGTTAGACAAACTCAAGACTGAGCGCCCGAGGACACAAACGACAGGGTCTAAATAGGGACGACCAAACGAGACACAGGTGAAACATATAACCTAATGAGGCAGGGTAATCAGGAACAGAAATAGGTGAAGCAGAGCAACCTTGAAAAGGCAGTACTGGCGGCATCTAGTGGCTGATGCTGGTAGGACCCGGGCGAACCCTGACAGATTAGGCCTCGTAGATCGAATATGAGTGAAGATTCAGCAACTGGATTGTTTGTTTCTTGCCTCAAACTTTCAAGATCTTATTTGCTCGGCATTTTTCAATCCAGGCCTTCAATATTTGCCCCATTGGAGCGCATTTAACAACAGTGACAAGTGATGGAACAGTTATGAATGATGGAAACCAACATGAATAAGTCAGAGTTCAAAAATGCTAAACCAATCCTTTAATGGCATAAGTAACATTACCAAAGTAGATTATCCATCAGAGCTGCAATAGAAGTGGAGTGGCAAAATTTTCTTAATTTTAAAATCATAGATGGCGTTAAAGGAAAGATTTAATATGCATGCACTCATCAACATGTTTATCAAGCCATCAAATCTTGCATTTTCTTTTTCTTCACTTCACTGCAGTAGGACATGATCATCAAGCTTGCAAATGAAGCGACATCCCATCAGGGGATGGCAAGACTGTCGATATCCCTCCTTCGTGAAATGGCAGACAAGTGAAAAAGTCATGCCTTCCTTCCCATCGACTTGCAAGTGCCAATTTCTTATTATAGTAAGTAATGAAGGCAAGGTATTCCGTATTTGACCCTGGGAATCCCCCCCCACTTTCAGGTATTATGGAAAATGTTTTTGGCCATAATAGAACGTTGGTGATAACGCCGTAAGCCTGTTGCTATTTTGTGTGGGGCCACATGATAAGTGTGTGTTGCTCGCTCATCTCCGCCTCCCTCTGCCAATTTGCGCCTGTGTCATCTGTGTCCCTGAGCCTCATTCCTAACACACTGTCCTAATAAAGATCCCCACCCCACCATGCCCTTCATGTCCCCCACTACATGGTACAATCTGGCACTGGTGAAGAAGAGCCACCTTGTGACGAAGAAGAGCCGCTGAACATTAAAATGTACAAATATGGGGAGACGGCTAATTTCCCTGAACCCAACTGATAGAAATGCACCCGATTTGCATTTTCTTCATGCAATTTTTCAAATGCAATATTTTGGTTAAAAAAAACGAAATCGTATAAACTCATCGTATAAGATAATTACTGATAATTACTAAGACACGGTGCCAGGGGTCCCGAGAGAGAGAGCACATCACCAGGGGGCCCGGTGATAAGGGAGGTGAAATGTGTCCTGTGACCTATGTAGGGGAACCAAGTGGTCAACATTGTCTTTGGGCAGGAATAAAAGAGCCCGCCCGAATCTCATTTGACAGAGAATCCATCCGGCTGGGTTCTCTCCTAGGCGTCCATGGAAAGTCTAGTCTGATCCTGTTCTTTTGTAATAAATCTATTATTTTACTCAAGTCACCGACAGCGGTTTCTCCTTCTTCACCAACACATCAATTTCAAGAAACTACAAAGTGACGTCACAAACTAGGATCTGCTGGGCCTCACCTGCCGATGCAGCCTGCTCCAGAGTGTTACCTCACAAAATTGAGCTGTGTGTGGTTCTTGAGGCGGTAGTATTTTGGGCAGATACGCTGCATTGACAAGAGCAAATTGTGCGGAGATGGAGATGATGTGTTGATGTGTGAAGTGAGTTTCCGTCTAAATTGGGGTTTATTAAGTTGTAAAAGACGTAAATAAGGGGGATAAGAGAATAATAAACAAAGAAAAAGAGAATTAAGTTGAAATAGAAAATAGAGACGAGAGAATTAAAAGATGAAGTTAAAAGTAAAAGGCTTAAAAGGCTTAAAAGATGTGGAGAAAGTAGAAGTAAAAAGTAATTGTAGAATGGCAGAACTAGTAGCCAAAAGTTATTTAAATAACCATGCAAGATTACTGGAGACAGGGCCCGTATCTCCTTAAAAAGTAAGACATGTGTACATTAAATGCTGCGTGAAAGTTGGCAGAATGAAAATATAATATAGTCAAATCTAGGTAGGAAAAACAAAGAGGAAATAACCCTGGCCAGGGGAATTGACTCAAAATAAAATTATATGAATGAAGATGAAAAAAGATGAAAGTAAAGTGAAAGAGATAAAAGTTAAAAGCCTAAAGCAAGATGTAAAAGGATGAAAAGTGAAAAAGAGATAAAAGTTAAAAAGCCTAAAGTAAGATGAAAAAGATGAAAAGTGAATTAAAAAGAGTTACAAGTTAGAGGCTTAAAAGATGAAAAAAAAAGTTTGAGAAAAAATGGGGAAAAGCAGGGCTAATATCAGCCTAAGAGAATGAGTGCATGCTGAAAGAATCAGATTAAAAGGACAATTTGTTAAAAGTTTGGCCAAAGTGAAAATTTAAAAGTCTGGCCAAAGTGAAAATCTTGATGAAATTAGAAAAGTATACATGATCGACGTTAAAGTATAAAGTCAAGCGCTGTTGAAGTTTTTGGAGAATCAGATGTGGACAGACATGTCTTTTTCCTTTTGGTGTGTGAGTGTGCCTGAGTGTGTGTGAGAGTGTTCTGCGGCTAAAGAGGTGTGAAGAGATTTGTGTATTGTTTGTGTATATGTATAAATGATATATAGAATACATGGGTTATTAAATAGGTATACATATGTGGTGAGCAGTTAAATTATACATAAAAAGAAAAATTTCTAGCCCCTTTAGTGATAAATATATATACACAGGGAAAGGTTCATTGAAGTGTCCGATGGGTCGACCAGCCTGACTTTGGACAAAATTTTTGATTTATTTCTGAGGTTCTGAATGTATGCAATAATACTTAACACTTAACCATCCATTTTCTAAACCCTTCTTTGCGGTAAAATGGTTTGGAGTGCAATAGGTGGTTGCCTGGGGCAGAGGGACCGTGAGAGAATTTTCCTGTCTTGATTGTTTGTTGAAAGAACTAAGAAAGGACGCTGCCAGATGGGTTTTTCGCTCTCACACTCCACAAATGTATTGTATTGCTACGACTAATCATGTTCAGAAGGGTATAATATAATCAGTTTGTTGGTTATAATTAGTTTGTTTATTGTTTGTTAGTTTGTTTGTTAGCTATTAGGCCAATTAACGTCGTAACTTCAATGACTCTTCTCTTTGTCAAGACTTTTTGTAGTCTCGAAGGGGGGAAATATGAGGTGTATTGGAATGTGTGGCGTCCCAAGACAGCCCCATCGTATAAGATAATTACTAAGAGACGGTGCCAGGGGTCCCGAGAGAGAGAGCACATCACCAGGGGGCCCGGTGATAAGGGAGGTGGAATGTGTCCTGTGACCTATGTAGGGGAACCAAGTGGTCAACATTGTCTTTGGGCAAGCATAAAAGAGCCCGCCCGAATCTCATTCGACAGAGAATCCATCCGGCTGGGTTCTCTCCTAGGCATCCATGGAAAGTCTAGTCTGATCCTGTTCTTTTGTAATAAATCTATTATTTTACTCAAGTCAGTGTCAGCGGTCATCCCTTCTTCATCAACACATCAAATTCATCAAGAAACTACAAAACCATATGTCAGAAACCACGTACCCCTGTCATTAGACACAATAAGAAGTATGGTGACCTCAATAGAACAGATTTAAGAGATTTAAGAGTCCAAAAGCTCTTCAACAAAAGCCAAATGGTGCCTTTATTATCCTAGAAGTTCATATTGTTGTTGTGCTCCTGAAGAAGATATCCTCAATTGACCTTTTCATTAACTCTTCAAATGATCTTTTTATGAACTCTCACTTATATAACCAATGAATCATAGTAATGGTAATGCTATAGTTATCTTGAGACACGAAAAAGATTGTGAACCGTGAACGCGCCCGAAAGTGCCCGAGCTGTAACTGCTCATTATTTTTAATGAACTCAGATCATGTATTGTTGTATGAAGGACAAATCACACCTTTATGCCCAGCCTATATATATTTCTGTTAATACCACAAACTCTTTGTACTTCTCCTGTGCACCATGTTGTGGTCACTTGGACCAAGTACCCAGTTGTTATTAAATTTACTTAAAGCTTTAAGAAGTCATACTTTGGATTATTTCTCTCCACACTCACCCATCTCAGCCAGCAAACCGGTAGGCTCCAGTGGGGGCCTAGTCCAAAGAAAATCTTCCAGAGTCTGTTTCCCGCAAGTTAAATGCATATTTCTTTCCATGGGAAATATGGCTGATACTAGTTTGGACAAAGAACTTGCCAGAGGTGGAAAGTATTCAAACCCAGTGTTAAGATGTACGGTCTGGTTGAAAAGCAAATGGATTGGCATTTAAAATGGTAATTTTCGCCTTCCCTGTGAGAATCTCCTAGTTTTGCGAGGTCACACTTAAGACAAATGGAAAAATAGAAGGCCCTGAACAGTGTCCACCTGGTCAAGGTACCCAGAGAGAGGCAAATTGGTGCAACTACCCCTCACCAAGCAATAAAGACTCACCGACAGGTTCGCTGAATCAATAATGGGTAAGATGTCCACTGTTTATGAAGTGGCTTGTGAATTGATTTGTTATGATATTGAATTGTCAAATGGTTTGTTATAATAACTTGTTTAAGTTCTTTATAGGATCTTGAAGATGCCTGAATGTGTTAGTCATAGAAACTATTTTAGATGCCTCTGACATAGAGGTGGATTATAAAGCTGTTTATAATATATATATATATATATATATATATATATATATATATATATATATATATATATACATATACACACACATATATACATACATATAATCTCTCACTGTTGGACCCCATTCTCCTTGCACCTCAGCACATCGTCGACTACTTGAACTTTAATACACCCATATACACCACCATAAATAATTACACTGCTCATCATTATTATTACCACATGTTTCAATGCTGTATTTTTAAAAGTTATGTTTTTATTCTATCTTTATTTTGTAAAGTTTACCCTGTATATTCTTAATTTTGCCTATTATATATTTTTAGTTTTGTATTTATATATATTTTGTTAACTCGTGTGTAAATACTATTACTTTGTGTACTACTGTATCCCTACATCACGTTTCTCACATCACTTCATTTCAAGTTATATAAATGAATATGAATAAAGTACTGTGTCTATTTATCTATCTGTATCTATCTTATATCGTAATACATCACAACTAAAAAACAATCAATCAAATCATATATATTTTATCCATCTATTGCAGTATGTATGGATTCCATCATCATATCTATTATATCTTAACTTGGTCTGTTGCCTCATGCCTCATTAACTCTTATAATTCATATAGTTGTCCACTTGGATCAATTGAAAACAGCCTGCTAATACTATACGCTGTCTGTAAAAACACAATTTCCAAAAAAGGAGAGAAAAAATAAATTTGAAAAGGAAAATTATCTGCAAACAGGATTCCATCATTTAACTTGATAAGATTACTCAAAACAAGAAAATACAATATTTTGAAAATAAAATGTATTTTAATCGTGTAATTTCTAGTTATTTCTCTAAAAGGATTGTTTTTGTTTTTTTTTAGGTGAAGGTATTTTCTCAAAGCAAGCCAAATCACATACTGTAACGCACATTCTGGGGCCAGTCCATTGGTCTCAAAAGGAAAAAAGAAAACAAAAGATCTATTTATTGGTTTTCCTAATTTTCACAACCAAAGAAACCCTTAACCCAAACCATACAAGAACAGGTCCATCCATCCGCATTTCAGATCACCCTATAGCAGATGGGATATCTAGCCAAGACTAGCCAGGATACACTTGCTTATTGAGTACGATGAGCTTCAAGAGATTCAAGATTTTTTTACATGTCACATACATATACATACTTTCATACATATATGCAGTGAAATGTAATGCAACGCACCCGGTGATAGCACACAATATGTCATAGGAAAAAAAAATAAAAGTAAAGAATTCCTTTCTAATAGACCGACTTACTGACTCCTAAAACGTAATACAGTAATTCGAATACTTATAGAATAAGATAAAAATATATAGAATAAAATAAAATAAAAATAAAATGAAATAAAATGGAATAGATAGATGGAATATGCCTATGTATGTACAGATATGTGCAATTAAAGTGGCATGTGAATTAAAGTGGCATGTGAATGTGAATAGAGTGAGGTAGTGTTTGGGATAATACAGCACAGTATACAACAGTACGGCGCAGCAATACGGCATCACGAACAACCCTGAACAGTGACACAGTATGCGGTACAGTATGCTACATACAGTACAATAGGTAGTGGGGCCTAGTGTATGGCTCGGTTAGGACCCCTGGTGAGGTCAGCATTGACAGTTCTAATGGCTTGCAGGAAGAAACTCCGTCTCAGTCTCTCTGTTCTCGCTGTGTGACTGCGGAGGCGCTTGCCTGACCGCAGCAGCTGAAACAGTCCATTGTTGGGGTGATGAGGATCCTTCATGATCCTGCGGGCTCTGCTACTACACCTCCTGATGTATAGCTCCTGCAAGGGGGGGAGGGTAGTTCCAGTGGTACGTTCAGCTGAACGCACCACCCTCTGCAGGGCCCGCCTGTCCTGGGCAGTACAGTTCCCAAACCAGGCAGTGATGTTGCCTGTCAGGATGCTCTCCACTGCTCCAGAGTAGAAGGACTTGAGGATCCTCACCGAGACCCGGAATTTCCTCAGCTGCCTAAGGTGGTAGAGACGCTGCCTCGCCTTTCTCACCAGAGTGTCTGTGTGTACAGTCCATGTTAAGTCCTCTGTGATGTGGACTCCCAGATATCTGAAGCTGCTCACCCTATCGACAGAAGTCCCATTAATCCACAAGGGCGCGTGCATCCTCGATTGTGATCCACGCCTAAAGTCCACAATCAGCTCCTTGGTTTTGCTGACGTTCAGGTGTAGGCTGTTGTCCTGGCACCAGAGTGACAGGTCAGCCACCTCCTCGCGGTAGGCCTTCTCAACGCAGTCGGGGATCAGGCCCACGACCACGGTGTCGTCAGCAAACTTGATGATGGTGTTGGAGCTGGACCTGGCCACACAGTCATGTGTGTACAGGGAGTACGGTAGGGGGCTGAGGACGCAGCCCTGGGGGGATCCTGTATTCAGGGTGAGGGAGCTTGACATGTACTTCCCCACCTTGACCACCTGGGGGCGGCCTGTGAGGAAGTCCAGGATCCAGGTGCACAGCGGACCATTCAATCCGAGCTCCATCAGCTTGACAGCCAGTCTGGTGGGGACTATGGTGTTGAAAGCTGAACTATAATCGATGAACAGCATTCTCACATAGGCCCCCTTCTGGCCATCCAGGTGCGTGAGCGTGGTGTGCAGTACCTGGGAGACCGCGTCATCCGTGGATCTGTTTTGCCGGTACGCGAACTGCAACGGGTCCAAGGTGCGGGGAAGAGAGGCGCAGATGTAATCCTTAATCAGCCTCTCGAAACACTTCATGACCACCGAGGTGAGGGCCACCGGACGGTAGTCATTCAGGCAGGAAGGAGAGGCGATCTTCGGGACAGGAACGACGGTGGACCTCTTGAAGCAGGACGGGACCACTGATTCAGCCAGGGAGATGTTGAATATTGTAGTGAACACCGGGGCTAGTTGGTTAGCACAGGTCTTCAGTACTCGCCCAGATATGCCATCTGGGCCCGCAGCTTTCTTGGTGTTCGCCCGCATCAAAGCCCTCCTGACCTCGTGCACGGACACTGAGAGTGCGCGCTCATCCCCAGCGGTGTAACTCCAATTAGCCGGCGAGCTAGCGGTTTTGCTGCCAGACTCGAACCGCGCATAAAATGAGTTCAGTTGGTTGGCCAGGGAGGCTTCCACACTCGTGGCTGGGGAGGAGCTGCTCTTGTAGTTTGTTATTGTTCGCAGCCCCTCCCACAAGTCTCTTGTGTCCCCCCGCTCCATCTGTAGCTCCACAGTCTCTCTGTACGTCAGTTTAGCGTCCCTCACCGCCCTCCGCAGATTGTACGACGCCGCTTTGTAATTGTCCATATTACCAGATACAAGACCGTCGTTGTAAGCGGCCGTGCGAGCATTCAGAGCGCAGCGGATGGATTTATCAACCCATGGTTTCTGGTTTGGAAATATCCGAACTTTCACCGTGGGAACGATTTCATCCGCTGGCGTAGCCACAAAACTTACTACAACCTCCGTAAACTCTCTGACGTCACTTGAACTTGTTTGGAACATGTCCCAGTCTACGGCAGTCAGAGCACCGTAACCTGCTATACATCCTTCCCAGCTTGGTCCCTTTGTCTTGCCAATCAGTACAAGTCCTTTCCTCCTTCCTTACTGTCCAACCTCTCATACAACTTGTTGTATGCCTGTTCCTTTGCCTTTTCCACTTCTCTCTTCGACTTGCACCGCATCATCTTGTACTCCTGTTTACTTTCATCTCTCTGACTATCCCATTTCTTCTTTGCAACCTCTTCTGCTCTATGCTCTCCTGTACTTCCGCATTCCACCACCAAGAGTCCCTGTCTTCCTTCCTCTTCCCGCATGATACACCGAGTACCTTCTTGGCCGTCACCCTCACCACTTCTGCAGTTGTTTCCCAGTTATCTGGTAAGCCTTCATTCCCACCTATTGCCTGCCTTACCTCTTCCCTAAATTGCATGCAACACTCCTCCTTTTTCAACTTCCACCATTTGATCTTTGGCTCTTCTTTCACTCTCTTCCTCTTCTTGGCCTCCAGAGTCATCCTACAGACCACCATCCGATGCTGCCTAGCAACACACTCCCTTACCACCACTTTGCAGTCACTAATCTCTTTCAGATTGCACCTCCTGCATAAGATATAGTCCACCTCGGTGCACCTTCCTCCACTCTTGAATGTCACCCTGTGTTCCTCCCTCTTCTTGAAATACGTATTCACAACAGCCAATTCCATCCTTTTTGCCAACATGCCCATTGAGATCTGCTCCAACGACCACTCTTTCTCCCTTGGGGACGCCCTCCACCACTACATCCAACTCACTAAAGAATTCTTCTTTCTCTTCCATCTCACACCCAACTTGGGGAGCATATGCACTGACCACATTCATTATCACCCCATCAATTTCCAGCTTCATGCTCATCACTCTGTCCGACACTCTCGTCACCGCCAAAACACTCTTGACATATTCTTCCTTCAAGACTACCCCATTTCTCCTGCCATCCACTCCATGGTAGAACAGTTTGTAACCGGCTCCGATACTCCTGGCCTTACTCCCCTTCCACCTGGTCTCTTCATCATGTCAGCCAGCTCTCTTTCTTTACCCTTCATAGTGCCAACGTTCAAAGTTCCTACTCTCAACTCTACTCTCAATTTGGAATGCTTTGCGATAAAATGTATTAACAAAGAACAAACTATAGTTCTGAAAGCAAAAAACTCACCATACTCCTCCCCTTACCAAAGTCGCATTAATGAACCAACAGACACTTTTTCAGCAACTTAAAACCTGCTACAACTTACCACACCACTATGATTAACATCACAATCATCTCTCTAAACACATTCCAACAGTTCAAACCGTTCAATATCTATTCATACTACTTCAGCATAGACTACTGTTGTTAACTGGCACTTCATTAAATTTGATTTTAATTTAGTCTTCTAAACACCAGTAGTAAACCCTAATCACATAGTGCACAATTGATTGGTGATTGATGATTAGTCAAATCATTCAGTCCTGCAGCTTCCTCTGCTGAACCAATATTTTACTAAAATGACTTTTACAACTCACTTTGCTCCAAGTTCCATCCTAAACAAAGAATCCCAAATGCATCATGTGCTAACTTTCGCTCTTTCATTGTCTTTAATCAACTTCTATAATCCTTTCACTCTATCAACTAACTTTACAGCTCTCTCTCTCTCTCGCCTTGTTATAATTTTTTCAAATTGATTTAAAGCCTTACAGTATCCTTTCCAGCAATCCTACCTGATCGGCACAATAGCTATTTCGTTCAATCTTCCCTAATCGGTACAATATCTAAGCTTACTCAAAGCTTTTCCTACGAACATCCCTGATCGGTACAATATTTCAGTAAGTCCTTACCTTAATTTGTTTAGAATCTCGTGTTGTCTCTTCTGGACCGGACCGGACAACTCCTTCTTGGATATCTTACAGCCGGTCTCTGACTGCCATTGTGCACACAACCTGAACATGAAAGGTCCAACAGAGTCAAGCAGAGAGTCTCATCATCGTCGCCATTGTTGGAGAAATTCTCCTGCGTGGTCGGTGAGGTTAATCTGCTCGCTACAGGAAAACAAAACTGAGAGTATTAAAGATATGTATTCTGCAGAATAAAGAGAACGCTGCTTCAAAGCAGTGTTCTGATCAGTTTACCCGCATTACTGATGAAGAGGGCTTTAAACCGAAGAGATGTTGTGTGCCATCGGTCAGGTGTCATTTACCCTCAAACAGTGATTTAACAGTCTAACTCCAGTCACAGACACAATCCTACTATGCAATAAAACAAACACACAATCCTCTTTTAAGCCCCTCCTTGGGTTATCCTTATCTGCACCCAAGGTTAAGTGAGGATGGAATGTGGTCTGGTTTTTCCAATACTACAACTGACATTTTTTTTAGAAAGAACAGTCACTTCATATTTACTCTGAGAGACTCATTAAAACCCAGAGGCAATGAGTTTTAAAACGACCTAACATACGAAATGCTATTGTCCTATCTAAAACATGTAAAACATCATTCAAATAATTGATCATATCATCATTTTTCTCTCACAGCACTCTGACTGGTCTGCAGCTACAGTCCCATATGCAGCAAGCTGCGATGCACTGTGTGTTCTACCATAGCCAGCATTTACTTTTTCAGCATTTCAAAGTGTTAGAAGTTCAAAGTGTTTTATTTGTCAAGTGTACACAACACAGGGTCATTCGGTACAATGAAATTCTTGGGGCATGACAGGCAACAACTGCATAGTGGGCATAAAAACATAAAATAACAAGGCAACTATAAGGAGGAAATATATATATATATATTTTTTTATTTTATTTATTATTTATTTATTATTATTTTTTTGATAAAATAAGAGTCGAATATAAAAAAAAAGTAAGAGTCGATGTTACAAATACGGGCAAGAGATCAGAGTGTATGTCCATAAAATGAAAATAAGAAAAATTATCCTAAAATGGAAACTAAAATAATTGGAACATTGTAGCAGTTTCAACAGAAATAGGTCAGTCTATTGCACAGGATATGGATAGGAGGCTCAGTGCAGAGGAGGAGAAATTTCCCATTCTCACCACCTGGGGTCTGTCGGTCAGGAAGTCCAGGATCCAGTTACAGAGGGAGGTGTTAAGACCCAGGATCCTGAGCTTGGGAACAAGCTTAGCGGGCACAATTGTGTTGAATGCTGAGCTGTAATCTACAAACAGCATCCTCACGTATGTGTTGCTCTTGTCCAGGTGGGAGAGGGTTGTGTGCACTGCCAGGGCGATGTCGGCGTCTGTACAGGCAGGGGATATGCAAATTGAAGGAAGTCCAGGGTGTCAGGAAGGGAGGAGCAGATGTGGGTTCTGACTAGCCGCTCAAAGCACTTCATGATGGTAGAGGTCAGTGCTAAGGGGCGATAGTCATTCAGGCAGGTGATGGGTTGTTTCTTTGGTACCGGGACAATGGTTGTCTGTTTGAAGCAGGTGGGGACTGTAGGCTAGATCAGGGAGAGGTTGAATATGGAGGGGGATACCTCTGCCAGCTGGTTGGCGCACGCTCTGAGGACATGGCCTGGAATGCCATCAGGCCCTGGAGACTTCTGAGGGTAAGTGCTCTCCTCATGTCCGCCGTAGACAGGAACAGAGTGCAGTCATTCTGGTCCTCCGCTAGCCTTGCAGCCGGGATAGTGTTGCTCGCCTCACACCGTGCGTAGAAGGTGTTGAGCAACATCACTGCCTGGTTTGGGAACTGTACTGCCCAGGACAGGCGGGCCCTGCAGAGGGTGGTGCGTTCAGCTGAACGTACCATTGGAACAACCCTCCCCCCCTTGCAGGAGCTATACACCAGGAGGTGTAGTAGCAGAGCCCGTAGGATCATGAAGGATCCTCATCACCCCAACAACGGACTGTTTCAGCTGCTGCGGTCAGGCAAGCGCCTCCGCAGTCACACAGCGAGAACAGAGAGACTGAGACGGAGTTTCTTCCCGCACGCCATTAGAACTGTCAACGCTGACCTCACCAGGGGTCCTAACTGAGCCATACACTAGGCTCCACTACCTACTGTACTGTATGTAGCATACTGTACCGCATACTGTATCACTGTTCAGGGTTGTTCGTGATGCCGTATTGCTGCGCCGTACTGTTGTATACTATGCTGTATTATCCCAAACACTACCTCACTCTATTCACATTCACATGCCACTTTAATTCACATGCCACTTTAAATGCACATATCTGTATATACGTAGGCATATTCCTTCTATCTATTCCATTTTATTTCAATTTATTTTTATTGTATTTTATTCTATATATTTTTATCTTATTCTATTAGTATTCAACTTACTGTATTACGTTTTAGGAGTCAGTTAGTCGGTCTATTAGAAAGGAATTTTCTACTTTTATTTTTATTTTTTTTCTTCCTAGGACATATTGTGTGCTATCACCGGGTGCGTTGCATTACATTTCACTGCATATATGTATGAAAGTATGTATATGTATGTGACAAATAAAAATCTTGAATCTTGAATCTTGAGCTCATCGGGAAGCGGCTGGCTGGGCATCACTCCTGTTTCTCCCTTTATAGTCTGTGATGGTGCGCAGTCCACACGACATGCGTCTGGGGTCGGAACTATGGTTGTCCGACTCCAGCTTGTCCCTGTAGTCTCTTTTGGCATCTCTGATGTCTTTCCGAAGGTCATACCTGGACTGCCTCAAGGCCTCCATGTCCCCAGAGCTAAAGGCGGAGGACCGTGCTCTGAGCTTAGCACCGACATCACCATTAACCAAGGGCTTCTGGTTGGGGAAAGTCCTGACCTTGACTCTCGAAACGAAGTCATCAATGCACTTGAGATGTAGGCTGAGACAGAGTCTGTGTATGCATCGATGTCCCCATCAGCTGCAACACAGAACATCTGCCAGTCCGTGGTTTCGAAACAGTCCTGGAGAGTGGCATTGGCAGTTGGCATTGGAGCAGTGTTTTGAAAGTACTGATATATCCGAACCCCAGCGAGAGTTAACCATAATGCTGACCCCCCACCTCTGCGTTTACCTGACTCCGTGCTTCTGTCGTGCCGGTAGATGGAAAATCAAGCCGGAGTAACGGCAGAGTCCGACATCGTAGCGTCCAGCCAGTTTTCTGTGAATGCCAGCACACAGCAGTTTACAATCTCCCGCTGGAAATTAATCTGTGCATGTAGTTCGTCCATTTTATTGTCCAGGGATTGAACATTTTATAGCTCGAATGTTATTCTCCCTTGTAAGTCGCTTTGGATAAAAGCGTCTGCTAAATGACTAAATGTAACATTTGCCAGTAAAATGCTCGGTAGCAGCGGGGTGCATTATCTTGTCCGAAATCTGCATAGAATTTGCATAGGGCACGTTTGCCTCTTCTCTTTCTCCTCTGCCGGCGTATTCGTAAACACAGCGGCGGCAGGACAAAGGGATCACAGCATGTACTTCGGTAAGTTGGGAAAAAGTCCGTATTACGTGTCCAACGGACGTCCAGGAGTGGTGGTGACAGTGCACTGCGTGTAAAAATAAGAACAATACAAATAATAATAAACACAAAACTACGAGTTGAATGCGAAACCATTGCCAGTGCGTCCGTACTACGGCACACCCGGAAGTAGCTTAATCAGTAGATCTTCTGTGGGATCAGACTAGACTGGCTAGCCTTCGCTCTCCCCATGCATCAATGAACCTTGGGCGCCCATTAGCCTGCCACCGGTTGACCGGTTGTCCTTCCTTGGACTACTTTTGGTAGGTACTAACCACTGCACACTGGGAACATCCCACGAGACCTGCCGTTTTGGAGATGCTCTGACCCAGTCGTCTAGCCATCACAATTTGGCCGTTGTCAAAGCTCAGATCCTTACGCTACCGCTTGACAGGTGCCATTGTAACAAGATAATCCTTGTTATTCAGTTCACTTGTCAGTGGTTTTAATGTTGTGGCTGATCGGTGAACACACACACACACACACATACACACAAAGTGATGAATTTGAGCTACTACATATCCTTTAAGGCTATGTATTGATCAAATGACCTAAAATTTTGATTTTGAATTTTTTAAAGTTTGTAGTCGGTTGTTTTATCAGGAAAACTATAGTTCGTTTTTGAAGCCAAGTGATTTAAGCTACCATTTTGTTATCTGCAATGGACCTGCAATGGGATTCTTCAACATTGTGGATTTGTACATTTGTATTTTATAATAGAAATACATAATAATAATGACTACATCCAGCAGCCACTGGATGTAGTCATTATTATTATGTATTTATAAGGAATTTTACCGGTATTAATGGGCTGGCAAGACAAACTAACTGAATAAGTTAAGACATACATGTATGTACTGTTATATCATGTCAATAATGAACCTTTAAAGATTATTATGATTATGATTATTTTGAATGATGGTGAATAAATGCAATATTAATTATAATAGATAAAATAGATATAAAATAAATTCAGCTCCGACATCTGGACGGCAGAACACCGCAGGGTTCGAGTTTGATGATTCCCATGTCACTGCCATGGTACTAAACTGCGGATTTCTGTGTTTTTATATTATAATAATAAAAATAATAATAATAATAATAATAATAATAATATGAATAATATTAAAAATATTAATAATAATATTAATAATAAAATAAAAATAAATCATAAATAATAATAAAAAAGCAAAAATCGGCAGTGTAGTGCCAGGCAGTGACATGCAGTATCACAGTCACAGTATTATATCTATATTTATATCTATTATTATTATTATTGTTATTATTTATAATAATAATAATAATAATAATAATAATAATAATAATAATAATAATAATAATAATAAAAATAATAATAATAAAATGTGAAATCTCATGCTGAAACTACCCTTGAAAGGAATTTTAACCATCTATCAGCCTGAGGGCTGATTCATTGCCAGAATGATGTGTCATTAACTTGATGTAGACGTACATCTCACAAACCTTCTGTCTTTATTTTTTTTATTTTTATCCCATTAGCAATACGTTTTCTATGTATGACCACCGATTCCTTTATATACAAAGGCTGAAGTCTATGAAAAAGCCTTTCCTAATACATGCTTACATAAATGAATGTTTCAAATTCTAATTGAGTCTTGCAAAGCTTCTGCCATGCATCGGTGCTATATGCAAAATTCAACCAACCTAACAAGAAAATATTATGGAAGTTTATGCACTGAGGAAAGCACATGTAGGTGTAGCACATGACAACTTGAAAGGATTGATCTGTATCCCAATGCCCATCCTCATTGTATATTTAAAGACAGAGTGGGGAACAAGAGGGTAGTAAATAAGACAAGTGTCAATCCAAGCCGAAAAAAGTAACCATTTAAACTGAAAGCTTTTGTGACAAATACCATAGACAATGGTGTAGTTGAGTAAATCTCCAGCATCATCTCCATTATTGGGTGCCTAGACTGACTATTGAACACCATTCAGCCTATACTCCTGTTGAAATGAATCCACGGTCCAATGCAAAGCCTGCAATACAACAACCAATATGTCTGTAGGTTGGGAGGAACAACGCATCACCTTAAATAACTTTGTTTCACTTTTTTCTCAAAACACCACAGCATCATTGTTAAATAATTTTGCATTATTTCCCCAAAGGACCCAGTTCTGCACTCATGTATCATTCACAAGTATTTCCTCTCTCTTTTATACAGATCTGGCTCTTCCCTTAGGGCAAATATATTGATGAGGGGGTCATTGTACCTGGGCAAAGGAGTGATTTAAGCATTTCTCACCCCTTTGAACCGAATTTCAAACAAAGTTTACCAGACCATTATCACTTTTCTAAAATGTTTAGTCTGGTTATTGTTTGTGCTGTGACCACACAGGTACTGATTCTGGGGGAAAAGCTTGCAAGCTCGATCAGTTGCTTATATAACTCTTTTGAGAGGCTGAATGTTGTGTCCGTATCCGAATCCGAATGGGCTTATTCCACCACGTAGATTAACATGTTATATGATGAATTTGTCATGGTGAGGATTAGTGTGTTACTACAGACGAAGAACATTAAAAACAACACAAATTTACACAAATTTGGCCCTCTCTCAGTAAAATAGCATTGTCCACAGATTACAGTTGCCATTGTGGCTCTCCTGTGATAAGTAAAATTCTCACCCTATTGAACGCCACTCCACCCGCGCCCTGACACACACACACACACACACACACACACACACACACACACACACACACACACACACACACACACACACACACACACACACACACACACACACACACACACACACACACACACACACACACACACACACACACACACCATTTACAGTCATTAAACAGGTAGACATAAAGATAAGATAGATATGCAGGATTGCAGATTATATGCGGATTAGATTCAGACAAAAGTTTTAAATAAAGTGTAAATATCAAGATTTTTTTGCTTTCTTATTAATAGACCCAGCAACGGCATTCAGGTAGTCATTTTCCAAGAACAGAAATAAGGTTTGAAATGGGTAAACTTAGATTTATGAATTTGGCTAAAATAATAAATAGATATAGCCTAAAGTAATGTTCTTGAAGTTATTCCCTATCATATTTAAAGATACCGAACAACACCTTTTCTAAATAGAGAGAAAATTCAGGGTCTTTCCCAAAACCAATTTCGGGTAAGGACATTGCCAGAATAAATGACTCGGTGTCTCAAGGTTACTGTTGCAGAAGCAGCAGTTCACATAAATGTCTTTCTTACATTTTACAAAGGAAGCTGTTGACAGGGTAATATCTACAGTATGGATGATCTGATAGGACACTTCTCTTAATAACGGTCGGTCCGGGCTGTCGGAGCCAAACTGACGCTTACGTCTCTCTCTCTCTCTCTCTCTCTCTCTCTCTCTCTCTCGTCGGCGAGCACCATTCCTGACGCCAAATCCGGACGCTGGTGAAAGCGACGTGCGAAGAGCCTCCCTACGCGGCGCCATATCGCGGCGGAGCCCTCGGTGTTTCCGCGCGGTCCAAACGGAGAAGGTGTTCGGGTGATTCCCAAGGACGGTCTTTCTCCTTCCTCCCTTCCGTCTCCTTCTCCCTCTCCTTCTCTCTCCTCTTCTCCGAGCGCAACATGACCGCGAGTGGAGGAAGAATCTCCCTCCTGCTGCTTCTAACGGCGGTGATGACAGACATGGATGCCAAAGGTAAGAATGAATGTTAGTGCCCCCCCATTTTTTTGGGCAGTTCGTTGTTGGATATCGTCGTCATCTCGTGACTTCTATATCTCTCTTTTAAAAAAATATCTTTGTGCTCAACATTCTCTACTGACAAAAAACGTTTGACGTTGGGAATAGCAAAAAAGAATAGAAAATAATCGTGGTTTGTACCACTTCACCGTAAAATAAGAAAGGCTTTCGCGCATTAAAGCGCATTAAACTTCACAGAGAAGTTGTTTTGATGCACCATCTTTGGGGCTGTGTAGCTGCAGACCGGTCAGAGTGCCTATGTTGCCCCCGTCCACCGCTGAGAGCACCTACAATGGGCATGTGAGTGTCAGAACTGGACCATTGAGCAATGGAAGAAGATAGCCTGGTCTGATGAATCACATTTTCTTCTCTATCATGTGGATATTGATATCGTTATAAGACACCCGATTTAGTCTGTGATTTTGATTATCATAATATTGTGATGTTGTTAAATATTAAAGTAAAGATATGCAGTTTCTAAACTTCACAGACTGTTCTCGCTGCCCAACTGAACATCTGCCTGGTTACAATAATAATAAAAAAAATAATAATAATAATCATCATCATCTCCAAAATATTGTCCAATTATCAATACAGATGTGGGCTATTCGCCAGGAAAAAAACCAAGATATTTGATTTAGTCGATATCGACCAGCCCTAATGTGGACCGATGAAAATGATTGACATTTTTGCCGAAAAAAATGAATTACATTTTTTATCGACCAGCCTTGCAAAAAAAAAAAAGGAGAAAAATGGTAGCACTCCAAATGAATGCAGCCCATCTCCTGATGCTCTTGTCACAGCAGTGAAACTGGCTGATAGTGTTTCTTGCAGTGTGGCTGCATTATTCATATCCCTTGACAATACACAGAGGAAGGCGATGCTAAAGAGTTGCCTCACTGAGTACTTTGAACAATTTTGACAATGACTCTAGCTCCCTCATTATCCTGACACATGGATGTGACAGGAATGGGTATTTGTTACCTCACAAGAGAATAATTTCCAACACTGCAGGATAAAGTATCCATTTATAACACTGACAAATGCCCTTCTAATGTGTGTGGTTTTTTTTTCCAAATTTTTTTAATGGGGGGGAGGTTAACATTGTCTTGTTAATCATTCAGGCTTTTGGTGGATGTGTTGATGTTTTTTCTTAGGCGAACACAAAGCATAACGCATAACCAATCCATGATACAGTCTCAGGGATTGGTTAAACAATGCCTTGTTTAAAGAAGCATAATTATCAAACAACCTGCATATTTCT
>NC_137197.1:33281878-33401878 GCF_960531495.2 Zeus faber | reverse complement strand
CAGACTTGCCTAGGACGTCCAGGAGAGAACCAAGCCGGATGGATTCTCTTTCGAATGAAACTCTGGCGAGCCTTTTATGCTTGCCCAAAGACAACATTTACCATTTGGTTCCCCTACATAGGTCACAGGTCACATTTCACCCCCTTATCACCGGGACCCCTGGTGATGTGCTGTCTCTCTCGGGCCCCCGGCACCGTCTCTTAGTAATTATCTTATTTGATGGGGCTGTCTTGGGACGCCACACATTCCAAGACACCTCATATTTCCCCCCTTCGAGACTACACAAAGTCTCGACAGAGATAAGAGTCATTGAAATTACGACATTAATTGGCTCAATATAAATCACCTACTAACATACAAACTGATTATATTATACCCTTCTGAACATGCTTAGTCGTAGCAATACAATACATTTGTGAAGTGTGAGAGCGAAAAACCCATCTGGCAGCTTCCTTTCTTTGTTCTTTCACCAAACAATCAAGACAGGAAAATTCCCTCACGGTTCCTCTGCCGCAGGCAACCACCTATTGCACTCCAAATCAATTAACCGCAAAGAAGAAGGGTTTCAAAAACTGTACAGGATGTTACATGTAAATGCATACATTCAGAACCTCAGAAATAAATCAAAAATTTTGTCCAAAGTCAGGCTGGTCGACCCATCGGACCCTCCAATGAACCTTTCCCTGTGTATTATCATTGTCCCTCAAAACCCCGCAAAAAAATAAAACACCTGAGGTCCCAATATATCCATTTCACCCTGTTACAGAAAACTAAAAAAAAAACAATACTAAATCAAAGTAATATGTCTTGCTAAAAATATCTACTGTACAGTACAGACTTTTCATCAATAATACAGGTTACATTGTAATAAACAAACTCCAATATTATAAAAACATGCATAACACATATGTATGTATTAAACTGTTGCTTTTTAACACCATCAACTTTTAATGATATTTCACTCGACACTCCTGATCATGATGTCCTCATTCAGGGTCCGCCGTCCATTTTCATCCTCCATTCTTGAATGTCCATGTTTGAGTGTTCAAGTCCATTAGGCTGTTAGGATCTCCGGACACAGCCAACCTCAGACTGGTCCTGAAAGAAAAATTCACCAGCCAATATCTTACACACACATCAGTATAATAATTTCACTTTTACATTACGCTTTAACATTATTCCAATATATGATTAACATTTTCCTTTTCCCTTCTTTGTCCATGCATTTTCTAAGTTAAAAATAGACTTGAGTCTATGATGGAATCAGATATTCAGAATGGATATTTCTCTACTAGTGTTAGCTCCTAACTATACACCTCTACCCAATTCAGACCTGTATGCTGACAGATTTTAACAATGCGATTTTTCAGCACACTATTTTTTCACAAACATCTTGGCTTTGCGGATGATAAACATCTCCTTGACGTTGTTTAATTCCCAATTTTTGCTGAATTAATTTTACTGTTTTAGCCACAAACTCTTTCCCATTATCTGAAGATATGCGATCTGGAAGTCCCCACCTTCTTATGACCTCACGACACAAGAACTTGGCTTGGCAACTGACTGAGCATCATTACGCTTTGTTGGACATGCCTCAGTCCACCGTGAAAATCTATCCACGACGACTAACATGTATCTTTTACCTCCTACTGATCTTATGTCAACAAAATCCACAACCAACTCGGGCATGGGACCTGTCGGAGTTGGAATGTGACCGGGTGGACTCTTCACACCCCTCTGAACATTGTTTTTAAGACCGATTGTACATCTGCCTATGACATAATCAATTTGCTCAAGCAAGTATGGTGCCCAAAAACCATACTCTTTCATGATTTTTCTTCTTACCTCCCCCCTTGCAACATGGGCTAACCCATGCGCTTCCTGAATCATCAGACCTAGTAGGTCGGGGGGTGCTACCATCAGTCCTTCATGATTTCTCCACAGACCAGTACACTCTTGTGTGGCCCCTCGGTCCAACCATAATTGTTAATCTATGGCTGACACTGCTTCTTGCATCTCTGAGCGTGATTTTATCTTCCAAGTCCACTTCATGGGTGACAAGAAGAACTTTGCCTGCTTTGTTTGCTCCTGTAACTGCTTTAGCAGCCTCATCCGCTGCTTTGTTACCTTGAGTAACTCTTGATGTGTCCATTTTGTGTGCTGCACACTTAACTACAGCTATTTCCTTTGGCTTCATCATAGCATGCAACAATTTCCTTATCTGAGCATGATGCTTCTGTGTCCATGGGTTATTGTTTGACCCCAATAAGCTACTTTTTCTTGACAATACTGTAGCTTCTTCCATCCTTTCTCCTATATGCTTCTGCTCAAAACCTTCAGCCACCATTAAAGTCATATGTGACATACTTTTCTCAATTTCACGCTCTTTATCAAGATAATCATCAGTGTTTATCTTCATAGCTGCTCCTTTACTTCGTCATTCCACCACCAAGAACCCTCTCCTTTCGGCTGCTCCCCTTAGGGGCGCCGCAGTGCATTATCTACCTACAATTCCTTCTGTTCTGCTCATCTATAAACCTTCTCTTTGGCCTTCTTATCCTCATTCTTCTTATCCACCAACAGTATTTGGTTGAGTTTTCTGAGAGTCTCCTTGTCCTGTTCCTTCTGGTCATACTCCTTTTTCCTCCGGTTCAGCCAACATCTGTCTGACTGCGGGGTCGTATCCTCCAAAAGCTTCATCTGAGTCACTCACACTCTCTTCTTCTATTTCAAGGCTTCTGACTTGTTGCCTGCTTCCCAAATGGTTCCTTCTCTTGGTACTGTTGGAGCTCTGATACATATTCATGGTTGTTGTAGCCTTGCCCATCTCTATAATTTCTCATCCTCATCTTTGAAGAGATAGTTGCCCTCCGTTGTCATCACTGGGAGCTGGGGATAAACATCAGTGAACTTCACCTCCTTCTCATAAGGCGGGGGCTTCTTTACAGATGCTGTATGTTAGAAGGGTGCAGTAATCTTCTCCATCAACTTTTCTGCTTCCTTTTCATTTTTCTTTATTTCTTGTCTACTTTGTTCTCTTTTTTCTTTTGCAGCTTCGAACCATGTCTGTCCCTCCTTTACGAACAGCTGCAGAATGCCAAGTTCTGTTTGTCTTTTCTCCGTGCGTCTCTTTCCTCTTTTTCCTTTCTTTTGATTTACTTTATATGTGGACACAAGCACCTGCATTGTTTTAATCACATCCGGGTTAAGTGTTCCTTCAGCTGGCCATGGTTGTTCAATGTCAGGCTTCAGCTTGCTCCATTTTCCTGATATTTTTGCAATATCTTTAATAAGAGGATTATTCTTTCGCACTACATCAATAGGAGTAATTACTTTTGTAATTTTTGTATCCATTTATTTTATTGTAAATCAAATGTATTTATTTAAAAATTATTTATAAAGCACCGTGTAATCACACTCAACCAAAAACAACTGAATTTACCAACCCCAAAGGAGACGAATAGCTTCCCACTTATGAAAGCAACCTCACTTGTTCATTATCTGATACATCTGATCATACTCATTCATCTTCAATTATCAAAATGTCCATCAATGTTCACTCTCAAAACAGCCTCAATCAAGATAAACCATACTCAGATAATGAAACCAATATTCACAGCACTCAACAGTATTTAAATCAAATCAGTTTTTCTGCATGTGATCAATCAAATCAATAATGATCCATTAATTAGGTGAATGCCTTGATTAGTCAGTCCGTTGCCAAGTCTCTGACTAACTAATTGCAAACGCAATATAAGAAAAATAACTACTGTAATCCTATATGTGAGAAAAAACAATCATGTAGGTTATAACTAGATGTATACACATATAGGAAAATGCAGGTGTCTTATTGAAAAAACCGTACTGGCCTTATTCAAGCTTTATTCAGAATTCTTATGCGCTGTCATCCGCAAGCTTCCGGTGTCCGTGAAGAACTGCCAGATGTCTTGTCATCTGCCCCTTGGATGATCCAATTCAGACACATTCCATCTTCTGTCTTTCCCCCAGCTCTTACTCAGCAAACTAAAAGAGAGGAAGAAAGAAAAAACAAAAAGAACAACACAAGAGTTTAATGTCTTAAGACCACTCTTAATTCTACATACTATAATACAATTCAATGAGACATACATTATCAGCTTTTTTATTTCTCACGCATTTGAAATAAAGCAATGTTTACTTTTATTCATACGACGCATTTAAATCTAAAGAGACGATTAGTCAATCTAATATCACCTCTTAATAAATTATTTTTATCTCTTTTCCTATTTCATTTTATTTTATTTGTATTTATTTTATTTTATTTTATTTTAATATTCATTTATTTATTTATCTTCTTCTATTATACTTCTTCTCCGCCCCTCGACTAAGTTCCACTCTGTATGAAGCACCACCCCTTGCTCCACCTCTTAAATATAGTCACACCTTCCAGTTTGCCCTGGTCGTCAGCGAACTAACATTCTGTTTTAGTTCCCCGTCGGAACAGCCCAGCCTAATGCAGCCACGCACAGTCATAAATCAAAGCTGGTTCCTTTCACTCAGCAGCCGAAACACAAAACCTCTTCTCTTGCATCAAAAACCCAGCTTTTCCCTCTATTTCACCAAGACTATCTGCTTCTTTAACCAACAGGACTCACAGCAAGCACTGTCACACACTCCAAGCACAAAGAGAAAAAACTCACACACCAACCAAACAATCCACAAATCCTACCCATAAATCAGAGCAGAAGATTTTCTTTTCTTTTCTGAATGTGTACATGCATGTGTAGGCAGACTGTTTCTGGTCATTCTAGTCCTTCTCTCAAGAAGGCTCATTTTGTCATCAAATATATAAAGTCCTGTGAAGGTTCATATCCTTTATCAACTGTACAAAACATCCTTGAAAGAAAAAGGCTCCTATATATTTATCAAACATCCTTTAAAGAAATAGGCTCATATATATTTATCAAACGTCCTTTAAAGAAAAAGGCTCATAATCTTTATTATCAGCTTTACAAAGTCCATAAACAGGCTCATATATATTTATCACTGAAGGGCTAAGAAATGTTTCTTTTTACGTATTATTGAACTGCTCACCACATATGTATACCTATTTCATAACCCATGTATTCTATATATCATTTATACATATACATGAACAATACACAAATCTCTTCACACCTCTTTAGCTGCGGCACACTCACACACAGGCACACTCATACCCCAAAACAAAGAAGACATCTGATTCACCAAAAACTTCAACAGCGCTTAACTTTATACTTTAAAGTCAACTCATGTATACTTTTCTAATTTCATCAAGATTTTCACTTTGGCCAGACTTTTAAATTTTCACTTTGGCCAAACCTTTAACAAATCATCCCTTTTTCAGATTCTTTCAGCATGCACTCATTCTGCTTTTCCCCATTTTTCCTCAAACTTTATTTTTCATCTTTTTGCTTCATTTTTCATCTATTTCGTCTTACTTTTATCTCATTTTTACTTTTCATCCTCTTTCATCTTACTTTAGACTTTTAACTTTTACCTCTTTTTCACTTTTCATTTTTTTCATCTTACTTTAGGCTTTTATCTTTTATCTCTTTTTCACTTTACTTTCATCTTTTTTCCTCTTCATTCATATAAATTTATTTTGAGTCAATTCCCCTGGCCAGGGTTATTTCCTCTTTGTTTTTCCTACCTAGATTTGACGATATTATGTTTTCATTCAGCATTTAATGGTGTGGCACGGTGGCGCAGTGCATTGCAGTTCCCCTCACAGCAAGAAGGTCCTGGGTTCGATTCCCGCCTGCGGCGCTGTTGGCGGCGGCTCTGGCGGGTTATCTCCCAAATAGGAGCCTTTCTGTGTGGAGTTTGCATGTTCTCCCCGTGCTCACATGGGGTTTCCTCCACCTCACGTCAGTAAGGACCCCCACCAAAAACATGCACCCATCATCGTCTGACCAGCGATGGACACTTATGCCATGCTGCCCACTACTCCTGGCTGTGCCCCCGGAGGAAGGACAAGCCAGGATGGGTCAAATGCAGAGGATTTCCATTTCACCGGCCACCATCAAAGCATGTGTGTGTGTGTGTGTGCAAGCATGTGTTGTTGTGTGACGAATAAAGACTGAAGATGTGCACATTCTTAATGTACACATGTCTTACTGATTAAGGAGATACGGGCCCTGTTTTTGTTAATCTTGCATGGTTATTTGAATAACTTTTGGCTACTAGTTCTGACATTCTACAATTTCTTTTTACTTCTGCTTTCTCCACATCTTTTAAGCCTTTAACTTTTACTTTAAACTTCATCTTTTATTTCTCTTGTCTCTATTCTCTATTTCAACTTAATTCTCTTTTTTCTTCGTTTATTATTCTCTTATTCCCCTTATTTACATCTTTTACAACTTAATAAACCCCAATTTAGACTGAAACTCACTTCACACATCAACACATCATCTCCATCTCCGCACAATTTTCTCTTGTCAGTACTGTCTATCCGCCCAAAATACTACCGCTTTAAGAACCACACACAGCTCAATTTGTGAGAAAACGCTCACCCTGAGAGTGGTTATTCGCTGGAGCAGGCAGCATCAGCAGATGAGGCCCCGCAGATCATAGTTTGTGACGCCACTTTGTAGTTCCTTGATGAATTTGATGTGTTGATGAAGAAGGAGTGACCGCTGACGCTGACTTAAGTAAAATAATAGATTTATTACAAAAGAACAGCATCAGACCAGACTTGCCTAGGACGTCCAGGAGAGAACCGAGCCGGATGGATTCTCTGTCGAATGAAACTCTGGCTTTTCATGCTTACCCAAAGACAACATTTACCATTTGGTTCCCCTACATACTGGAGGTCACAGGTCACATTTCACCTCCATTATCACCGGGACCCCTGGTGAAGTGCTCTCTCTCTCGGGACCCCTGGCACCGTCTCTTAGTAATTATCATATACGATGGGGCTGTCTTGGGACGCCACACATTCCAAGACACCTCAATAGCATGTACATAAAATACATCCATGCACTTGGCTCACTCTAGCAAAAGCAACCACTCAATTACAACATCTGCCACGCCAGGTGACAGAATTACTCTTATGCAATGGTCTGTTTAGTAGAGTATGCACTCCAGATGATCACAGCCATTCTGTCACTTGTTAACACTATGCCAAACCATTTGCTCCGAGTAAAGAGGACGTAGAACTAGAGGCTGTCTCGCAAGCGTGTGGGGTGGTGGGGGGTGTGGGGGGTATTACGCCATATGAATAAGAATAACTGAGGGTGGGGATCATTCAGCCAATTCAGTGGGTTTTGCTCTTTGTAGACGATCGCTCATTTAGGATGGGTACATCCGTCCCGACAGAGAATTAGAAAATAATGTTTTGAAGATGAGCAAACATATTTTTTCGAATGTGATGTTTCATAATTGAATAAAAAAGGATACATTTATCAAAATAACACAGGAAGTGTTACAGCCGAATTGCATGCTTGGCGGGCAACTATTGGTTGGGTGTGAGTGCACCACGTGTAATAGAGGGACCCGGTGAATTGCCATTGGCATTCTCCCCTCCCGAGGTGCTCCTCTTCCTACAGGAGTATACATAAAACATGCAAATGCAAAGCAGAAATCCAGAACGCTGTCAGAAGGAATCAGTGGCATCATTATTTACCTTTACAGAGTCGTCAGGCCAGCTGCATCACAGTGCCTGAAGGTGAAAAAGAGGCAGACGCGAAAAGCTCTGCAATGCAAAACTGCAAAAGTAAGACAAATGCTCTGGGGGAGTTTGAGGGTAGTGGGTAGTGTCTACAGGCACATAGTGCAGTTAAAAATGAAAAATCTTCAGAGCACTTTTTTTGGAATAATTTTTTCGTAGACAAAAGGTAAGCAAAATGGCTGGTGTGTGTGTCCGTTGCCGCTGCATTTGAATTTACATGTACACTGGCAATGGACTTCTATACACTTTGCAAGCAGTTAGCTTGTGCTGTGACCAGTGAGTAATGTGAGTGAGTAATGTCCACAGCTTGAGCGTCTTGAATTGCACACACTGAGGGGAAGAGTATGTGGTTGTTGCTGGGATTGCTCTTGTGACTGCTCTGTTTCCATGTTTTTATCTTCCACAATACAACCAGGAAGTTTCTTCTCCTGTGTGCTACAGCTGTGTTTAAATAACTTTATCATTATTAAAGTAACCCCACAAAACAATGGCAGGCGAGTCAAAGCAACAATGTACTAGCAATTACACATTGCACATTGACAAATGCACATTTGTGGCTTCTGTCAGGCCAAGGGGGGGGCTGGATTGCTCCCTGTAAGGGCCTGTTAAGTACAGTCTGCATTTCACATAATCACAGTAATGTTCAAATAGGCAGAACCCCATTAGTCATGCACCATTCTTGAATGGAGGTTAATTATCAACCAAGGAAATGCTTTTGGCACCAGGGGGTGTTCTGTGGCCTAAGTGGCTGGCGGATGTGTCGAGGCCACTGAGATTGCATAGCTCCCCTACAGTAACTGGCACCTGGTCCCACAAAAGGCCACTATTCAAAGTGCCCTCACTGATAATAACAGGCTGTCAAATTCCTACGCATCAGCTCTATGAATCCATTGCTTTTCACCAGCTGCTTTTTTTTCAGTATAGATTTTTAGCGATAAGAAAAAAATGTCGAAAATGGAGTGGCCTTATCCACTGTTTAGGTGGGCACAGACGGACGGACAGATGGACGTGGGGGGTGTATGCTGAACAAGCTGTGTCCAACTTCGCAGCAAGGGTAATAATTGTAATGAATTAAAATTAAAAATGCTTGTTAGCTAATTGTCATTAGACTTTATTTACTCAGATTTAGATGTCCAGCGCAAAAATGTATCATGCCTCTGACACTCCTACCTCATTTATGAAATAAATGTTTGCAATGCAGTTTCCTACACTCACTTTCAACAGAAGTAGGTCTTCTCTTTTGAGAGTAAATGACATCACAGTTTTACAACTGAGCAGCAAAATCTATTCTTTCTTTATTCTATCTATAGTCTTTTGTCGTATTTTTGTAGTGTGGTGTTTTTAAGTCTATGTCTTCGGGTCTGATTGGTGAATGATGTTAACAGCCCTGTACATGTAGATGACTTTGAAAAGGAAGTGCAAATTCTGTTTAATTTCAATTAGGACTGAACGATTAATCAAATTCAAACTGACACCGCAATTTAACAGAACAAAATTTTGATGCCTGCGATTTGAAAATGAGTTTTTATTTTTTATGATACGCGATCTGATCAATAGGGCTGTCCAGGACCGGCTCTTCCTATAGGCGAGATAGACCATACCAATGATGCGTGTGCCAGCAGTGTGCGTGCCAGTGATGAGGTGCCCGGGATCGGTGCGCCAGCACAGTGTGTTTTCAATTTCATTTTACGTCTCCTAATGAAACGAAAACGTTCGTAATGGGGACTCTTTTTTTTGTGCCCCCCTCCTATAGCTATTGTTTTAACTCTTTGCACTGCCCCCTGGTGAGACCGGCTCAGCTGCTGGCGTAGCTCGGAACACCTGTAGAGTCTGGACGGAGCCTCTCCCACAATAATATGTCTGTTTGTTTGTTTTTTTAACATTTTTTTATTTATTTAATGAGCATAAAGCTGTCCCTGAGCACATGGAGTGGCACTCTGTGTATGTGGACGTATGCACGCAACACTTTTATAAAAAATAATACGTTTCTGCTGAAATATTACTTGTGTTAGGTGAATAATACAGAAGATAAGGAACTTTAAAATGAATCACATACTAAATCGCAATCGCAATATTGGTCTAAAAAAAAAATCGCAATTTCATTATTTTCCCAAATCGTTTCACCCTAATTGCACTTGTTAGCAATTATTTATTTTATTTCATGCAATAATTCCCAAAAGCACGAAGAAGAAAGATTTTGAACAAAACCTAGATTAAAAGAAAGAAAGATTATTGTTATATAATGATATATTTAATCCAATATATCCAATAATTAAAAAGTAAGAAAAAAAATGTAAAATATATTCTTACATTTAAAATTGTTACGCCATTTTAAATGTAACACTTTATTTTAAAAACTTTTTTTTTTAACTAAATAAGACTGACCCCTGGGTCCCCTGTATTTCAAGCATATCTGTCTTCAATCCTGAGCTAATGAAGCACTGTGACCCAGTACAATGCGGTTACCCCTTCTGCGGTTTGTCAGATGTCTCAAAAGTGACCCCAAGCCCTGCCAGGAAAGATTAGAGGCAGAATAGTCCTCGAATGGAAACCCAAATAGGAATGATTACTCTTTGCTCAATTTTGTGTTGTGAGCTGTGGTTGCCGATTCTCTTTCCAAACTTTCACTGTGAGAAAATAATGGTTGGGTTCTTAAAAAACATTTTTCCACACCTTTTGTAGCTTTACTTGGATTATTCTGGTGGTAGAAACCAGTTATTGGACTTGTACGTTTTCGCTGCTGTTTATGTTGACAGGTAGTGCTGGGTGTTTCCAATAGCCTATAGGTATTTCTTCTTTTTAGTCATAGTCATTTGGCATGTCATATACACATACTAGACAGTCACATACTTTAAAATTTAAATTAAAGTGGCCCTTCCAAGCTTTTTAAAAATAACGTCCTATTGAAATTTGGCATTGAAGGCTACAAAATGTTTTGATACTTTGATTGTATAAATTTGGGGATGGCGATTGTCTCTGTTTGATTTAAAATGATTTAAGTCCCATTTTATTTACCGTTCTGTAAATAAACATGTTGAGACTTTGCCATCTACAGTTAGCCATGATTAACGGTTCTGTCTTTCTGGAAATGGGTGTTTCGCAGGAAACAATGTCAAACATTTCCCAGGTAAGAATAGCAGCTGAACAGATCTTTGCTACAATTCATCATCGGCGCAAAGTGCCGCTTCTTATTTGCGGATTGAGGAACTCTTTGTCTAGCTAACTCGCTGAGTGTGCTGCACCCAGTATGTAGCACTCTGCTCTCTGATAGGTCCTTTATGCCAACCCCTATTGAAAACAAATGACTTTCAGCCAAGGCCGTAGCCAGGGTCAAACACAACCCAAGCAATGCACTTGTAACCTTCTGGTGACCCCTACATGATGGGGGTACCTATGCTAAAAGTCTATGTCTAAGGTTGGATCAGGTCACTTAAGATTCCAGGTTCACATCTACACAGAAATTCATCATCTATAATTAAATACATACAGAGGGAGACAGTGGTGTAGGTTTAGTTTGAATATATGGGGAGACACATTCAACAGGGGTTTGGGGGTCATCCTCCATTATTTTGAGCCTTAAGACCTTAAGAATTTTTATCAACGAAATGTCTTTATTTATGTAAAGGAAAACACAAAATGCAGGCCCCAGATGACGATTCAAGATATAATGGAATATAATGCAGTAAGGCTCTCAGGCATTCTGTATGACTTTAAGATATTTATTCTGCTGTAGATCAACTTTTCTCATTTAATATTATCCCTGCCGAGTCAATATAGGCATGATTTACTCTTCTGTCCTCCTTTGCTTGGGGAAGTAGGCTGCCTGGTCGATGCACAGATAGGTGTCTAAGTGGTGATTCAAAGAAAGGTGTTATAAGTGTTAAGTGAATTAATTGAGGATGGACAGGCATGATAACATGTGATACTATCAACGGTGTAGTATCCCAAAAATGGAATGCAAGCCTAATTCTGACTTCACTGATTCTGGTGCGGGAGGGATGAATGTCGGAAGGGACTAGTCGAACAACATTTCTGTGTGTTGATGTACCCCCTGTAAAGTGACATATAGGTATGCCTCTCATTATACACTTTTTAGTATTCATTGTCCACAAAATATTTTAACTCCCCCTCGCTTATAAATTTCGATTTCCGTTTGAGATTTGCACTTTTTTTCCAGCAACATTAAATGTTCGAATTGTATAGCCTAATTTTGCACTCCACACTATCGTCACAAAAGTTTATTATAGAAAGGTAAAAATCTCAACCATTGTCACATCAAGGACCCTCAATTTGCTACGCATCAGGCCATGGACCCCATTAGATATCTCTGGGACCATCATCTGAGATTTTTATTGGATATTTATTATTAGATACGATTTAGTCCAAACTACCATACCTGTCTATTCTATAGTTAGGGAGAAAACAGTGGATCTGATCAAAATAGGCAATATTTTACATTCTCTAATGGGGTTAAGTTAGGGCGGGTGATATGGCAAAAATATCATGTTACAATTTCTCAGGCAGAATGATGATCCATGATCTTATCCTGATTATTTTTCATATTTTACAAGTTACTGAACTGTCACGATCAGAACTGGGAGAGACCCAAACGCACGACACAGGGAGATGGAAGGCAGGCAAAGGATGTCTATTAGCTGGGACAGTGGAGCTGGCCAGTGGGACCCGGTCGGGTAGGGATGGAGCAGGGCAGGGCAGGGATGATAATGACCAGGACTGGGACTAAATACTGTGCAGGTAATTGATCCCAGGTGTGTGCAATCGGGCTTGAGTAGGGAGCTGCAGATGGGGCAAGGGCGGCCTCTAGTGGCGCTGGGAGGCCGTGGGCCTAACAGTACCCCCCCTGCCTCTACGGACGCCCCTTTGCTGACACCTGGAGCCGGAAGGGCGAGTTCGGTTGAAATCCCGGATGAGGGAGGCATCCAGGATCTGTCTCCGGGGCAGGGGCGTTCCTCCGGGCCATATCCCTCGCAGTCCACGAGGTACTGGAAGCCCCTCCCCCGGCGCCGCATGTCCTGCAGGCACCGCACTGTGTAGGCCGGTGGCCGTCGATGGTGCGGGGGGGAGGTGGGGCCTCGGCGGGGAGGGAGAGAGGGCTGGAAACCACCGGCTTAAGCAGGGATGCATGGAAGGTAGGGTGGACACGGAGGGAGGGAGGGAGACGGAGGCGTACGGCACAGGGGTTGATGATTGACTCAATGGGAAAGGGGCCAATATACCGGGGTGCGAGTTTTCGGGAGTCCACCTTGAGGGGCAAGTCCTTTGTGGAGAGCCATACCATCTGTCCGGGGACGTATGTGGATGCGGACGCACGGTGCCGGTTTGCCTGCCGCTGGGACCAGGCAGAGGCCCGGAGTAGGGCAGAGTGGGCCCTCCTCCACGTCCTCCGGCAGCGACCAATGTGGGCCTGGACAGAGGGTACGGCGATCTCAGCCTCCTGGGCAGGGAACACAAGGGTTGGTAGCCCAGAGAGCATTGGAAGGACGACAGGCCGCGTTCACCAGGGTGTTGTGGGCGTACTCGGCCCATGGCAGCTGGTCGCTCAAGGAGGTGGGGCTGGTGGTTGTCAGGCAGCGGAGCATGGCCTCCACCTCTTGGTTCGCCCGCTCCGTCTGGCCGTTGGTCTGGGAGTGGAAACCGGAAGAGAGACTGACCTGTGCCCCCAGGGCCGAGCAGAAGGCGCGCCAGAACCGGGGTCTGGGGTCCTCTGTCCGACACCACTTCTGCCGGGATGCCATGGTGGCGGAACACCTCGGCCACCAGCAGGTCTGCGGTCTCCCTCGCAGATGGTAGTTTGGGCAGGGTGAGGAAGTGGGCCGCCTTAGAAAAGCGGTCTACCACCGTGAGGATGGTAGTGTTGACCCGGGATGGCAGAAGACTGGTGACGAAGTCCAGGGCGATGTGGGACCAAGGACAAGTCAGGATGGGTAATGGGCGGAGGAGGCCGGAGCGGGGTCGGGTGGAGATCTTGGACCGGGCGCAGGTGGGACAGGCCGAGACAAAGGACCGGGTGTTGGGGAGCAGGGTCGGCCACCAGAAGTGCTGGCGAACGATGGCCAGGGTGCGGGTGATCCCGGGATGGCAGCTGAGGCGGGAGGCATGGGCCCACTGCAGAACCTGGGAGCGTGCGGAGGCAGGGACGAACAGGCGGTTAGGGGGTCCGGTACCTGGGTCGGGCTGGTGCTCCTGCGCTTGGGTGACGAGGAACTCGATCTCCCAGGTGTGTGGCGGCAAGGCACAGGGGTGGAAGGATGGGTTCAGGATCCCCTCTCTTCTCCTCTGGCGCGAACACACGGGACAGGGCGTCAGGTTTGGTGTTCTTGGTTCCTGGGCGGTAGGATAGAGAGAAGTTAAACTGGCCAAAAAACAACGCCCACCTGGCCTGCCGGGAGTTGAGCCGCTTCACCGTCCGGATATAGGCCAAGTTCTTATGATCGGTCCAGACGACAAAGGGGTGGACTGCTCCCTCAAGCCAGTGGCGCCATTCCTCCAGGGCTAGTTTGACGGCCAGTGGTTCCCGGTTACTCACATCATAGTTGCGCTCGGGTGGGGTGAGCCTGCGGGACAAAAAGGCACAGGGGTGGAGCTTACCATCGGTTGGGGAGCGCTGAGAAAGTACTGCTCCTACCCCCATGTCTGAAGCGTCGACCTCTACCACGAACTGGAGGTTGGCGTCGGGCTGGGCCAGGACTGGGGCCGAAGAAAAGCGGCTCCTGAGGTCGAGGAACGCGGCCTCGGCCGGGGGGGTCCACTTGAAGGCCACTGCGGTGGAGGTAAGGGCTGAGAGGGGAGCAGAAATGCGACTGAAGTTACAGATGAAGCGCCGGTAGAAGTTTGCAAACCCGAGGAACCGTTGGAGCTGCTTCCTATTGGCTGGGGTTGGCCACTCCACCACGGCGGCCACCTTCTTGGGGTCCATCTCCAGCCTCCCTCGGCCAATGATGAACCCTCGGAAAGAAATGGACGGAACATGGAAGACACACTTCTCAGCCTTAACAGACGGTTTTCCAGGAGGCGCTGCAGCACCAGGCGTACATGTTTTACGTGGTCGGAGAGGGATTTGGAGAAAATCAAGATGTCGTCGAGGTAAACAAAGACAAATGAGTTGAGCATGTTCCGGAGGACATCGTTAATTAGGGCCTGGAAGACCGCTGGGGAATTTGACAGACCAAAGGGCATGACAAGATACTCGAAGTGTCGAATAATCCCCGCAGCGAGAGAGTCGCGGATGTAAGTTTCCATGGCCTCCTGTTCGGGCCGGGAGACGTTATACAGGCGACTGCAGGGGAGGGGGGCGCAGCGGACGGGAGAGAGGGTTGGCTCTGGAGCGACTGGAACGTAACCCTACTGAGGAGTCGCCCTCTCGTGGCCGGACCGGGCAGGTGGCTCGGAGGTGTCCCAGCCGGCCACAATACAAGCAGGCGCCGGTCTGTATGCGGCGAGCTCGCTCCTCGGGGGAGATCCAGGAGCGACCAAGTTGCATTGGCTCGGCATCAGGATCCGGGTGAAGAGAAGGGGAACCAGGCTGGATGGAGATGGACGGGCAGCCTTCGTCGACGAGCGGAGACAGGCAGGTAAACCGGGCTGGCTGGATTTGGAGAGACAGACTGGGTCGACGAGAGGAGACAAGCAGGTAAGGGGAAGACGTGACAGCGAGACATAAACTAGGAACTAGGAATAGGCGCTAGGAACTTGGAAGGGAGCCAATAGCGATACAACTCCGGGAAAGCTAGTTGACGGTCTGGCAATGAATGACTAGGAAGCTGCAACTTAATACTGTGCAGGTAATTGATCCCAGGTGTGTGCAATCGGGCTTGAGTAGGGAGCTGCAGATGGGGCAAGGGCGGCCTCTAGTGGCGCTGGGAGGCCGTGGGCCTAACACTGAACAGTACAACCAAACCAATTTCCCTATTTAAAATAATAAAGCCCTCAAGACAACAAAACCTAAAGGAAAAAATAAACTTTTTGAATTCCTCATTATACATTTATATAGCACAGATTTTTTTTTTCTGATGTCCGGACCTTGGTAACCTCATAGCTCACCATGGCCATGCTTCCAGCCAAATCGATCTCTTTATTCACTGCTGGTGTGCTACCGCGTATGCCGTCATGGCCTGTTTGCTACTGATACTGCCTTTGTGTTATGTTCAGCCTATTCAGTTGGAAACTAACAGGATCTGTTTCACAATCTGTGGTATTTCATCTAACCTTTCCACATAATTGCCACCATGACAAAAAACAAATCCCTGGAAAACACCGCAAATACCGGTTCAAATGGATGTTTGGATTCAAATGCGTATCAAATGGGTTCTGCTTGGGTGTATTTGTACTGAAATGGTCCTACACATAGGGCAGCTCAAATAAGATGGCTATACAGACAAAATGTGTCTAAGAAATGGATGAAAATGAAAAGAAAACAAGGTCTGGAGAATTTCACCTCTTTTTCCTTTTATGAACAAAATTTCAATAGCAAGAAAGAATAATTTCATAAATGGGATCAACATACCCTTGGACATGACCTTGTTAAAGTCCTCTGGAGCTGCACTAAATGAATGTTAGACACTCGCACTCATTCCTTATGCAATTCGCAGGGATTTTGGAGATGAAAGTCATCAAAAACGCCTCTCAGGGCTTTGTCTGTCTGAACCACAGAGCAGAAGTCATCATTGAATATCGCGTTGTCAGCGATTCCATGTTAGCCCCCTTAGAAAATGAGCCCTTTAATCAATCTGTGAATAGCTGTCGTCTCCTTTGGAAAGAGCAGGGCGAAGTGACTTGTAAAATGTTCTGCAGGCTTTAAAACGCTATCCTGCTGGCAGGAATTCTTTCAGGTACCCGCACAATCGACATTATTGGATTGCAGGTAGCAATGACATTAAACCTGTCAGGCACATGTGCCAGAATGACCCTCTCCTGTTAAATTCCAAACATTTGTGGCGCATACACACATGGACATAATTGCATTAATATGCCCTGTACTTAATCTGTAAGTAAGTGGCTGGTTGCTGAAGGACTTGTAGATAATACTCATAATTGATTGTGCTCCAATCATGAAACCAAATAAAAAAATGATTTATGGACAATGGTCACTGCACAAATGACAAAGAAATGCCCGCGCGGTGCTGTTATTGCCTCACCAATAAACATTGACACTGCTCATTGTGCTGTTTAGTATTGTAGTGTATTGTAAGTATTCTGCCGGGAAATTTCCCAACATATAATCAACATAGCATAATCGGTTCCCTGCTTCCTGGATCACCAGTTGTCCGTGTCAGATCCTGTTTCGCAGGCTGACTCACCTGCACGCCCATCCTACTGCGGGGACACACACACACTCACACACACACACACACACACACACACACACACACACACACACACACACACACACACACACACACACACACACACACACACACACACACACACAATTATACCTTCCTGTTTCGGGGATCAGGTGAATCAGCGGAGTCCCTGCATTGATTAGGCTGATCCCCAGCAGCTGAGTGGCCCCGGGATGGGAGACTGCACCGCCTGTCTGCAGCGGCGGCTTGGCCCCGCCCCCTTGGTCCACCACATACACCCACCGTCGCACTTGGGCCGGGCACTGTCCAAAGCTCCAAGCCCCCTGTCCGATGTGTCCGTCTGCAGACAGAAAGGAAGAGCAAAGTTAGGGGTATGTCGAACAGGCTCCCCACAGAGAGCTGCCTTTTATTTAACAAATGCATGTTGGCACGGCTCTGACCACTGGACCAGATCTGGAGCACCTTTTCGAGACAAGTCGGTCAAGGGGCTGGACAGTGCCACAAATTCTGGCACAAACCTCCTATAGTATGCCGCCAGCTCCAAAAACTGCTTTACCTCCTTCTTAGTCTTAGGTCTGGGCATGTTCACGACTGCGGCGGTCTTATCTACCTGCGGTCGGAGCAGCCCCCCCACCCCCAAGTGGTACCGCCCAACCACGCACTTCATTGGGTTGGTGGTGAGCCCCGCGCGCCTAAGGGACGCTAGCACCGCGCCCACATGCTGCATATGCCGCTCCCACGTATCACTATGGATAACGACATCGTCTAATAATGCAGTGCCATATGCTGCATGCAGGCGCAGGACCCTGTCCATGAGGCTCTGAAAGGTCGCGGGGGCACCAACAGGCAACAACCTGAACGGAAGCACTCGGAATTGGTAAAGGCCTTGCGGAGTGGAGAAGGCCGATTTTTCCTTGGACTGCTGGGACAAGGGAATCTGCCATTAACCCTTGGATAAATCCAGCGTCGTAAAAAACCGAGCCGTACCTAACCGGTCGAGAAGCTCCTCGACGCAGGGCATCGGGTAGGCATCGAACTTTGACACCGCATTCACCTTCCGGTAATCTACGCAGAACCGCACTGAACCATCGGGTTTACCCACTAGCATGATGGGGCTGGACTATTCACTCGTAGATTCCTCTATTACTCCCATGTCCAGCATGGACTCTAATTTGTACGTGTGTAAGTGTGTACGGCCGGGCAGGGGAGAGAACATGTAAGCAAAGCGCTGCTGCAGCCCCGAAACGTCGGCGCTCTGGCCGGGAGAGAGATTGTCACTTAGCAGGGGCACAGTGTGATCTGCCGGCTTTAGAACGCCTTTAGGTGGTACATTTTGGTACCCCCTGTCTGTGCGTTCGGCCTCATAATCGACCTCCCCCACGCATCATGTGACCACGAAGGGCCCTTGCCACTTTGCCAGTTATTTAGAGCTGGATCTAGGGAGTAGTATTAACACCTTGTCTCCCGATGAGAAGTGTCTTAACCGAGCCCCCCTGTCGTCTGATGTTCCTGGGCCTGGAGCAAGTTCTCCCGTGATTCCTGCCCTAAGGCGTGTAGCTTTGCTCTCAGGTCCAGGATGTACTGGAACTCGTTTTTACTCGTGCTGGGACCTTCCTGCCAGTTTTCCTAAATCAGGTCGAGCATCCTACGAGGTCTCCTGCCGAACAGTAGCTCAAAGGGGGAAAACCCCGTGGAGGACTAGGGAACCTCCCGCACGGAAAAGAACAGGGGGTTCAGCCCATATCTCCCAATTTCGGCTGTCATCGTGGACGAACTTTCGGATCATGTTTTTCAACGTTCTGTTGAAGCGCTCGGCCAGGCCAGCCGTCTGTGGGTGGTAAACGGTAGTCCGAATTGAGTGGACCCCTGGTAACCCATACAGTTTGCGCAGTGTGCGTGACATAAGCTCAGTGCCCTGGTCGGTCAGGATTTCAGAAATTCTGACCCGGGAGATGACCTGAAATAGAGCCTACGCCACATTTTTGACCGTAATACTGCGCAACGGCAGTGCTTCTGGGTATCGGGTCGCGTTATCCACTTGGACTAACACAAATCGATATCCCTGAGCACTATGGTCTAATGGCACGATGAGATCCAAAGCGATTCTCTCGAATGGAGTCTCCACAAAGGGGAGGGGGCTCAATGGCGCTCTGGGAATAGCTGGTGCATTCCCCCGCTGACACTCGGGACAGGCAGCACAGCGGCGCTGCACGTCCGCTCAGATGCCCGGCCAGTAGAAACGGGCCATTATCCACTCAAGTGTTTTTTCGTGTCCTAGGTGACCGGCCATTGGGTTATAATGAGCCGTCTTGAAGACTAAATCTCGACGGCTTTTAGGGACCAACAATTGGGTAACTTCTTCTCCTGAATGAGCGTCATGGTTCACGCGATATAATCTATCCCTAATTACCGCAAAATACAGGTGTGTGAGCGCAGCCTCTGGACGCACTAACACGCCATCTATTATCTCTTCCCGCTCAAAGGCCCCGCGAAGCGTATCGTCCCGCAATTGTTCCAGAGGAAAGTCCTCCATTGGATGCACTGAGGGTTCCAGGGAAGTTCCCACCTGAGGTTCCCCCTCCTCTGCTCTGGTGACCTCCGCCAGTGCGACCGTCGCGTCGCAATGCGCCGCGCAACCCTCACATATGCCTACAGACTGAGCACACCCTCGCCGTTTCTTTCATTAGAACATCGAAACCTGGCCAATTTGTACCCAAAATCAGGGGGTGCGACAGGCGGGAACTAATCGCAGCCTTTACCATATGCTTTTTAACCTTGTAGCAAATTTCGAGCCACACTATCGGATAAGTGTGAATATCCCCATGCACACAACAAATATCCACCCAAGCCCCGGGTCGAACCGGGTGTTGCTGAATTATCGTCTACGAGCAGCCTGAGTCCAGCAAAGCCTGATGTCTACTTCCTTGTAACCTTACACCTATAATTGGGCAGTCCTGGAAGTCGTGGTCGGGTTTCCCGCATCGCCAGCATACCTGCCCAGGTGCCTGCCCAGCTCTCGGTGGTCCCGCGGCCGCGCCGCTCAGGAAGGATAGGGAGGGTGGATTGGGGTACGAGGTGGTCCCCCTCCTCTGGCGGGCGAAGGGACGGGAGGTGGACCCTCCCTGGGGTTCCAGAAGGGAGGCTGGTGATGGCCGCCAGGTCCGCGGCGCTGGTATCGGCCGGTCCCTCATCGACTCCCGCGCAGCGTCTTGGAGCAAGTCCCTTGGTGGGCCCCTCTCTGGTCCGGTGCCGTAGGCTCTCGTGTGGGCGTAGGCCTTTGCGAGGGCTATGGCGGCTTGGAGGGAGGCTGGACTGTGGCATCTTACCCAGCCAGCGGTGCGGGCCGGGACGACCTCGACGATCTGGTGCGTGGAGCGCTCCTCTGATCTGAGCCACTGCTGGGCCGCGTCCAGGAGTTGCTGGGCATGCAGGAACGGCCGGCCCGTGGTGTCATACGGAAGTGACGGAGGCGCAGGCGGTGGCCCTCAGGTGTCCTCCCGACCCATTCCATCACCGCCCTCCGGATGACAGCGTAGCTCATCCGCTGCTCGGGTGGTAGGTCATGCACCACCAGCTGGGCTTCGCCTGTGAGGGGAGGAACGAGCCGCCATGCCTGCTCACGTTCTGTCCATCCGGCCCCCTCGGCCATCTGTTCAAAATTGGCGAGGAACGCCTCGGGATCATCCTCCCCCATCATCTTCTGTAGTGGAGGGATGGGGGGGCCCAGCGGTAGTTCCTCACCAGTTCTGGTGTGCTCCCGAAGGAGGATCTGTATCGCCTGCTGATTGTCCCGGAGCGCCCCCTGGTCCCGCTCGCGGGCCCTCGCCATCTCTTGGAACTGCAGGGCTTGCTGTTCCTGCATTGTGGCGAGGGCCGCCACCATCTGTTCCAGTGGGGAGGGCGTCCGGGATTCTGCCTCGTGCTGCTCCATGTCCCTGCTCAGGTGCCACTTGTAAACAGTCGTTCTGGCTCAGTGCCAGGGAATGGGGAAGAGGAGGCAGGCGGAGGCGAAACAGCGCCATTTTGCGTGTTTATTAACAAGTCTCTCAAACAAAAGGTGGCTCGTTGGCCGAAAAAGAAACTCCGGGCTCGCAGGCCGATATATATTTAAATAGTTCGGGGTTATCCGTGGATCCCCGCTTCCTGGATCACCAGTTGTCTCTGTCGGATCGTGTCTCGCAGGCTGACTCGCCTGCACGCCCATCCTGCTGCGGGGACACACACACACACAGTTATACCTTCCTGTTTCGGGTATCAGGGGAATCAGAGGAGTCCCTCCGGTGATTAGGCTGATCCCCAGCAGCTGAGTGGCCCCAGGATGGGAGACCGCCCCGCCCCTTTGTACACCACACTTCTGTCGGCCCATTTTTATGTAACAGTGTCTTTCGGCGGTGTGACAGTACATGGCTTGCAGACAATTTTGAGGTAAACGGAGTCCCTCCACTGATTCGCCTGATCCCAGAAGAGGAAAATATAATTGTTTGTTTGTCCCTGCAGAAAAGATGGGCATGCAGGAGCGACGAGACGCTGGGGCGAGTGTAGCCCAAAAAGAACATGATGGACAGATCGCAGAAACAATAAATTCAACACCGACTTTGCATATATTGGCTTGTGTTTTCTCCTTTTGGCCCACGAGCCACCATTTGATTTTAAAAACAGTTAATAAACACGCCAGCCAGAGCTCTTTTGCCTCCGCCTGCCTCCTCTTCCTCATTCGCTGGCCCTTCTGGTTTTCCCGGAGTGCGCCCTGGTCACGCTCGTGGGCCCTTGCCATCTCCTGGAATTGCAGGGCCTGTTGCTCCTACATTGTGGCAAGGTCTGCCACCATCTGTTCCAAGTGGGAGTGCGTCCGGGATTCTGCCTCGCACTGCTCCGTACCTGTTCAGGTGCCACTTGTTCTGGCGCAGGGCCAGGGAATGAGGAAGAGGGGCCAGGCGGAGGTGAAACAGCGCCAACTGGCGTGTTTATTAACTGTTCTTAAAATCAAATGGTGGCTGTCGACACCAAAACTAAATTTTCATTGGATAATGCGGTACGTCATGGGTGGTTGTAAGGTCATGAAATCAACTTTCCTCCTTTTCGTCAGATACCAAGCTAGTTTATCTGCATTGAACCCTTTAGACAGAAAAGATGGTGAAAAGAAAAAAAGATGAGGATTACCGTGCGTTCCAGGCCGAGTGGACAGAACAGGATCTGTGGTATGTCTAATATGCAATGATAAAATTGCATCGATGAAACGGTCAAATGTAAAGCGGCACATCGGCACACACCATGCTTTATTTGCATCGAAATATCCAGCCGGGGACAGCAGGAAAAAGGCATACCAAGAGCTACAGCGAAGAGTGCAAGCCAGTCAGCAGCAACTCTGTATATGGGCCAAGCAAAGTGATGGAAATTCTGCTAGCTTTGCTGGTGCTTTGGCAATAGTGAGGAATGGGAAGCCATTCACAGATATACATACAGCGAGTATGCCAAAACATTCATGCTTGATGTGGCCAATGAACTGTTTAATGACATCCCAAATCAAGACAGGATAATCAAACAAATAAAAGACATGCCTCTGTCAGCAACAACGGTTCACGATCGTACCATCAAATCAAGTCGAGGAAACACAAATTAAAGAGGTAAACGTAGGGACATACTTTTCTCTTGCTTTAGAGGAGTCAACAGATGTTAGCCATTTATCTCAGTTTAATATAACTTCGAGGTATGCGACAGGTGACACACTGCGTGAGGAAAGTTTAGCTGTTTTGCCAATGAAAGGGTCACAAGAGGGGAGAATTTATTCAAGTCTTTCATGGAGTTTGCAAAAGAAAAAAATCTAGCGATGGATAAACTGTGTACTGTAAATTGACTGTAAACTCTGTGTGTACCGATGGTGCTCCCTGTATGTTGCGGAAAAGCAAAGGATTTGTAGCGCTTCTTCATGAACAGGAAAATAGGCCATCCAAGTTTTCATTGCATTCTGCACCAGGAGGTGCTTTGTGCTCAAACGTGTGGCGAGCAGCTTGATGTCACTGGTCATTCAAGTGGTGAACTTTATTGTTGCCCGAGCTTTAATGATCGCCAGTATAAAGCACTGTTGAACGAAGTTGGGAAAAATTATCCCGGTCTGCTTTCACACAGCAATGTGCGTTGGTTGTCAAGGGGAAGGTGCTCAGCCGTTTTGTGGCTTGCCTGAGTTAAATCCGGTCTTTTCTTGAAATGAAAGGCATTGAGCATCCTGAGCTACAGTAGCTAACACCGAGTGGCTCCTGCAGTTTAACTATCTCGTGGACATAACTGGACATCTGAACCAGCTCAATGTGAAAATGCAAGGCATTGGAAATAGTCTTCTCCCTTCAACAGGCAGTCTTTGTATTTGAAAGCAAGCTGGAACTCCTTATCAGGGACATTGAAACAGGCTGTCTTCTGCACTTTGAAAGACTACGAAAATTTTGAGATGCACGCTTAGCAAGTGACCCCACTCAACATTTTGATCTCCCGCAGCTAGCTGGCTTTACGTCCAATCTCCTGCAGCCATTCAAAGCACGTTTTAGAGAATTTCGTGAGCGCTCTATTCTTTTTAAATTCATCATTCATCCCCATGAGTGTGAAGTGGAGAAAGCCGAACCTGACATGCATCCCCGGGGTCTGCATCAGAGACTTTGAGCTGGAAGTTGCTGACCTGAAGGCTTCAGACATGTGGGTGAGTAAGTTCAAGTCTGAATGGAGAATTTGAAAGACTTGCACAACAGCGAGTCGAGCTGGCAAGTTAACACAAGTGGACAGAAATTAAAAAACTTCAATCTGAAGACCAGCTGATTAAATAAATTAAATCTTCGAACGAGCTTCCCGTCACATACCACGCAATGCAGCATGTGAGTATTGCCTTATTGACCATGTTTGGCTCTACATACGCATTTGAGCAGTTTTTGTCGCATCTGAGAAACATTAAGACCAACCTACGCTCACGTTTAACTGATGGAAGCCTCAACGTCTGCATGAAGCTTAACCTCAGTACGTATGAAGGTGGGATGGTAGCTCAGGAGGTAGAGCTGGTGGTCTAGTGATCCAAAGGTTGCTGGTTCGATCCCAGGCTCCTCCTGCTAGCATGCTGTAGTGTCCTTGAGCAAGACACTTAACCCCTAATTGCTCCTGATGGCTGCGTCCGTCGGTGTTTGAACAATTGTAAGTCGCTTTGGATAAAAGCGTCTGCTAAATGTAATGTATGAACCAGACTGCAGGTCCATCAGCACAACCATGCAGCACCAGAAGTCGCATTAATGGTAAGAAGTATTTAATTGATTATTGGTTAACTACAGTATAACAACAATATTCTTAAGAAGAATAAAGAGAAATGTATTATATATAGTACTCAGAGACGTGTCATACGTATGTTTGTCTTACTTAAGAAATGCACGCATTAAGTTGCATTTAATTTTATAAAATATTATATGGCTCACAAGGAAATAAATTGAGAAATATTTGGCTTTTATGGCTCTCCCAGCCAAAATGGTTCCCGACCCCTGCACTAGATTGTAATTGTTATTAGGATTTTCACTAGGTGTGAAGAGACTTTATTTTGAAGGAGCAGAACTACTATTCCTTTGTTGCCGGTAACTTCCTGTTTCATACATACATAGACACATATATATATATATATATATATATATATATATATATATATATATATATATATATATATATATATATATATATATATATATATATTTATATACATATATTTTTTTTTTTTACGAAGCACAATATCTTTTTCAAAAGATAATTTCAACATTGATTAAAAAGTGAAAATAATTTACGTCTGTGGCAGTTCTGCTTGCCACACGCCACCCAAGTGGCATTTTCAGGCCCCTCCAGCACATGATGGGATAGAAGATGATGGGTTGTAGACACCAGTGTATTGTAGAGAGAAGGCTAGGTGGAATAAGCCAGGAGCAGATAGAACATGTCATGACAGGGCTCCTATCCTGAGGATGTGTGAGGATAAGGCTTTTAACCTGTTGTTCATAAGCCCAAGCACCGAGCAACAGGTATGCAGCCACCCTGACCCAATCACCTAGATCCAGGTCAAGTGTGGCTGCTCAAACCATCCCATCCCCACACCACAGTCACGTTAGAATGTTAATATTTTGTAGCAGGACAAAATTATTGTAATAGGTAATTTACTTTTCACCGCGTCACTAGTTTGCACTCCCTTTGCTGCTTGCTGGGTTATTCATTTATATTGGATTTTGTTACAGTTATATATTCTGTCTGCCCATTCTGTCATACTCATATTCTGTCTGTTAGTTATCTATGTTGTACTACCACTACTGGGATGACTGGTTAGATAAGAGACCTTCCTGCCATTTTCTCTTTGTTAGTAAAGTGGTTACTTGTTATAGTGACACAAAAAAGTGGGCTGTTAGTGTAAGCTCTTTGATTGCCTCTCTCTAAATGGAAACCCATGTTTGGCCACCGTATTTAAATGTAATTATGTAGGTAATAGAATATATTTCTAAATGAACCTTTGAATTTGTATGGAAATGACAAAATATATATTTTTCTTTGTAGGCTTCCAAGTCTCTACGGCCCGCTGTTGAAATTACAACATTTTTGAGGTGGATGGACCAGAATAACGATGTTTCTTGACGAAAACTATTGCTTGACCAGGATATTGTTATTATGCAATAACAACAGCAAGGTTTCCAGAAGTAAACAAAATTTTTTTGCACAAGATATTGCTGACCATTCAAGGATGATTTACAACCCTTGGATGACAGGACACTGTCCCGGTTGAATTATTAGTACAAACAATTAACAATTGCGTTGAAGGAACCCTGTTTTATACAGTTTTATAAGTCAGTCAACCAGAATTCTTTCAACACATTTACATTCTCATTATACTTATATATACTGTAGGTTCTTAGTGGTCTGGTTTCTGTTGGTGTCAGCACATCATCAACCTCTGGTAGTGCCGCATCGGTGTCTTTTTGTTGTGAGATGTACATAGCAGGGATCATAACTAGGGTTAACTCTCTGGGAAGGTAGAATGGACAAGACGTGAATGTCAGATGTTGAGGCAAGCAGTAGTGCGAAAGCCATGTTTCAGTCTGACAAATTACATTCTTAAACATCCGGTTGCAATTGAGTCCTTGCCTTATTATCATCTGTTATTCTCAAAAGACTGGAACTGAGCAAGCAGGATACTATTAAGAGTTGAGCAAAGTGCATGAGCTCTGAGCCCCTTCTGAACTTCAGCTTGTTTTCCCAGGAGTTTCTTCTTGTGCTTGTTCCAAAGCATGCTATCCCTGTTTTGGTTCATGTCTCACTGAATCTCCTCCAAGCACGATGGATCAGTGGATAGAAGCTTAGAAAACCAGTAAGTACTCCAGTCTGTTGTCTATAATGTCATTAAGTGTGCTGCGATCATACAGTAAGTGATGCTGATGTGGATGGTGAAAAAGGGAAAAGGCAAGCTAGTCAAAAAATGATATACAGTTTGGGAGGGGCATTTCCCACAAGCACTTGTAATATGCAAATCCTAAGGTTGTAATTGATATCACATTGGTCCTTTTTTTCTGTATACTTTTTTAATCCCTCTGGGGGAAATTAGTTCTCTGCATTTACCCATCCTAGTATCTGACATACAGTATCTGGGAGCAACAGACTGCCACGTAGCAGCTGAGCAGTTAGGGTTAAGTGTCTTGCTCAAGGACACTTCAGCATGCGACCGGGAGGAGCCGGTGATCGAAACAGTAATTTTCCGATAACTAGACCGGGATTTGAAATAAGGTGACCCTTTTAGGGCAGTTGACAGGTTAACTGGCATGGGTTGGCCATCGTAGGGACTCCCACACAGTTCCTCCACCCTATCCTTACTGAATGCCCTCCACCTCTCTCTGGAGCATGGATAGAGGGGGGAATCTAGAAGGGAAAGCAGTTTGGAAGAGTATTAACTCCAGGCTAAACCTTTGACCTCATTCTATAGGCTCATGCTGCTGACAGAACAGGCTACTACTATTGGCTTGAGTAAGAAATGGTAGCTGCTGAAACACACATATTACAGACAGCCCTGGAGACTCCTTTACCTGCGGACCTCTTACTGAGGATGGGATTAACACAGGACTGTGCTGTGTGTGTGCCAGCATCCCATGTTGTCCTTGTGAAGGAATGTGCACTGTAGACTTGAACATGATTGCCTTAAAATGTGTGTGTGTGTGTGTTGTGTGTGATTACTAATCAGCAACACAAAGAGTGGTAGTCGAAGGTTAGAGTCGGTTCTGGACTGCCTCATCCATGAACATGAACATCCATGTAATTTATGGATTATAAATTATATTTGTGCATTCTTCCTTTTGGCTTTGGGAGACAATATTTAAGAAGCTGAAAAAAAGCATATTTTATAGGCACAGTCATATAATACAAGAATTTACCTGTTTCCCATGCCTCATTAAGTGTGCGCTCAGTAGGGACCAAATCTTGCAAAGCTCCTGAACCCAGCAGGGTTGGTCCCGAGAAGCCTCCATTAGTATCTCATTAAAATGTAATTTGAACCAAGTGATGACTTGCTGACCATGGGTCACTATGGCTCATCATACATATGTTGGGACAGGGCTGTTTTTAGGCATTGGCGACCCCGGCGGTCGCCGTGGGCAGCGCCTGCTGGGAGGGTGCCAAAGAGAAGGGAGGTTTTTATTTTGTAATTTATTTATTTGATGGCCCAAATACCATATATGTCACCCACCACCACAAAAGCCGCCATCTCGCGCATTTCTAAAATTGACACGAACAGCCAAATAAGTTGAAAAAACCTTTCTTGAAGGAAAATTAGATTTTTCCAGATTCGCGTTCCTTTGTGTTTTTTTTATCCCTCAATTTATTTTCAAAACCAAGTTTGATTTATAAATAGTAGAAAATTGTTAAACCGTGGAGTTAAATATTCCCCTAAGTGGCATGGGGAAACGCAGTTCACTTACTGAGATGCTGAATAACGCTGAATAATGCCGATCGATCATTTCCTTAAAAGCAACAGTCCAGGCGAAGATCATTCATCCATATTCCATGTGATGTGAAGTCACAATATGAAACCGTTTTGATAGAGTTCAACCTTTAAATCGTACTACTTTTACACACACGGAGCCACTGTTGTGAAACTGCTTAGAAGTAGAAGAAGAAACGCGTCACTCACCTACTTCACTTCAGTAAACAGACAGTTAAAGTGCAGCAAGAGGGTGTTTCGGTCTCACTTGTCTGTGAAAACGTTCTTCTCCGTATCGTTATGGATTATGCAAAGCGGGTGGCGGAAGCTCTGAATAATATTTCAGACCTTAATCTGACCAGCCAAGTCAGTGCGAGGAGCTAGTTCTGGACTACATTTTCTGCGCTGAGAGTCAGTTCTCCGACAGCGACACAGAGATCAACAGCGCTGCTGAATCTGATATTATTCCGGACTTGGAGAACAGCGGATTTCAACCATAATGTGACGATGAAACTGAATATTTTCAAGAACCACCTGAGGAGACCAATGATACGCCAGCTGCTGTTACAACGGAAGGAGTTGATGGCGTGATGAAGTCCATTGAGGTTGGTAACAGATTTTCAGATTTCAGATTTTCTGAGACTCATAACTTTTATTAATAGCCTCTTCATTTTGTTGTGTTCTCCGTACTTTTAAACTCCAAAATAATTCCACTTTTATAAAACATGTATATTCTTACTGTTATATAGGAGGAGGAGCAGTGGTTCAAAACGTAAAGCAACTCCCGTACATGGGATAATCTTGCGTTTGTTTAATGAAACATATAAATGTTTTGGAATGGAACATATGTTCTCTACATCTGATGGAATCAACATATACATCTCTGATTTTATAGAATGAATGGTTTGAAAGAATGAATTAATTTTTTTAATGTATGTAATTGAATTAAACTAATGAAAACACTGTTTGTAAGCGTGTGTAACAGAGACACCTTGCAGTTGCTCCCCCTTATTTTCAAATCCCAATGGTGACAGGTATGGGCTTAGTGCACCTCCCTGCCTGAACCCCCACTCATCCGGGCAAAGAGCACTTTGCTGCAGATCTATTCATCCATCAATCCCATCCTATCTGATCCAGAACCACTGGAGCACTGTGTGGCTCAGATTAAAGTTTATTTCTAAAAGCCGCTCAGACTAACCGGGACACCGCACCTCACACCTTATATTTGGTATTTTCTGTCTAACTTTATTTGACTTAAAATAATCGTGAAATATCTCAACAAATTAAATCGCATTACGTAACGTATGTACTATTTCGATTGCGATACATACATATGTAACGTATGTATCGCAAAACTCCCCATATTGTGCGTTTTCGCACTGCAGGAACCTTTTTTATAGTTCTAAGGACTTTTTGGTCCATTTTATTGTGTCCGCACTGCAGGAACTTCTGTATGAACTATCGTTATTCTTAAAACTCTGTTTTGAGCAACTTGTTTAGCTCCTACTCCAGGGCAGGGACTGACCGGCACAAGAGGAACCTCCGGTGATGTAAGTGCCGGTGGTTGGTCCCGACGTAAGACCACGGTCCTTCAGACTGAGTCTGCCCGGTCGAGTCGCATTGCTCTGGGTGGGGACCAGCCCACGTACACTCAGCGGTAATAAAAAACATGAAAAATAAATACAATTTTAAAAGTATTTTTATTGTTGAACTCAAAAGGCCAAAGACTAGAACCTATAAGATCCAGCAACTGGATTGATTTATTCTCGGCTCAAATTTGTTCAGAAACGAATTTTAGTGGACTGGTAATGTGAAATCAGTGAAAGTTAATGAGTAAATACAACACAGAACTCTTGCTGAACCCTGTTGGATGATGTCACATCAGTGTTCCAGTGTGAATACACCCAGAAGAAAAGCCCTTGAAGGTATCTAGTATCTAGTTCTCAGGGAGCCCCCCAGGTCGTAGTTCCCCTCAGGGAGTCCCCAGAACAGTTTGGTGCAAAAACGCAGCGATGAATTGAGGTCCCAGGTGATTCCCACCCCTATTTGAGACAAATAGATTAGATTCGATTAGATTAGATTAGATTAGATTAGATGAGATAAGATTCAACTTTATTGTCACTAGCAGAGTACAGGTACAGAACCAATGAAATGTAGTTGACGTCTAACCAGAACTGCAAAAGAAGCATTTAAATACCAAAGTGCTATTTGAGTACAGTGTTTCTGTGCAGTTATGTAGGCAAAAGAGATGTATCATGTACAACAGTATAAGGTTATAAATACAGGTTTATGGGGGGATTATGTACAGAGAGTATTAATTTGATATTATATATGAATACTATATATATACATGTAGTATATCTTTGTATATTGTGCAGGTTTTGGTCAGGTTATGGAATATAAAAAAAAGTTAAAAAGAGTATTGTGCAGTTTTTAGGTGATAGCAGTGCAATGGCAATTGATGAAACAGTGCAGTAGTGAGTGTAAACAGTTATACAGTGCAAAGCAGTAAATGTAAACAGGTAGACATTGCAGAGAGTGAAATGCAAAAGGTAAGCAGGTAGCCATTTAAAAGCCAGTGCTAGACAGCGCAGTAATGAGTGTATACAGTGCAAGGCAGTAAATGTAAACAGGTGAACATTGCAGAAAGTGAGATGCAACAGGTAAGCAGGTAACCATTTTAAAGTCCACTGCTAGAGGGGGGGTGGGGGTTTATTCAACAGTGTTACAGCCTCTGGAACGAAGCTGTACTTGAGCCTGCTGGTGTGGGAGCGCAGGCTCCTGTATCGCTTGCCAGATGGGAGAAGGGTGAAAAGTCCATGGTTAGGGTGGGTGTCATCCTTGACAATGGATTTGGCTTTGCTTAAGCAGCGGTCATGGTATGTGTTGTGGATGGGGGGGGGGGTATATAGCCAATACTCCTCTGGGCAGAGTTCACTAGTCTTTGTAGTGCCTTGCGGTCGGCAACGTTGCAGCTACCGTACCAGACAGAGATGCAGTTTGTGAGTATGCTCTTAGTGGTACAGCAGTAGAATTTCGATAGAATCCTAGGACAAAGCTGTGCTTTCTTTAGGGTCCGTAGGAAGTGAAGGTGCTGATGCGCCTTCTTCACCAGACTGGAGGAGTTGAGGGACCAAGAGAGATTTTCTGTGATGTGGACACCAAGGAACTTAAAGCTAGACACACGCTCCACCTCAGCACCGCTGATATGGGGCGGGGGTGCCCTGCTCCTGGTTCTCCTGAAGTCCACAATGATCTCCTCGGTCTTCTTGGTGTTGAGTTCCAGGTTATTGTTTTCACACCACGCAGTTAGATGTTGAACCTCATCCCTATATGCTGTTTCATCCTCATCTCTGATCAGGCCCACCACAGTGGTGTCATCTGCGAACTTGATTATGGCATTAGAGCCATAAACAGGGGTGCAGTCATGAGTGAAGAGAGAGACGAGCAGAGGGCTCAACACAACCCTGCGGCACGCCAGTGTTTAGGGTGATAGTGGAGAAGGAGAGACTCCACAATTTAACAGCCTGGGGTCTATTAGTAAGGAAGTCCATAATCCAGTTGCAGAGTGAGTTGCTGATGCCAAGCTGGCTGAGCTTGGAGATCAGCTTGGAGGGGATCACAGTGTGAATGCAGAACTAAAGTCAATAAACAGCATTCTAACATATGTTTTTGGGCTATCCAGGTGGGTGAGTGCTTGATGGAGCACTGTGGAGATTGCATCCTCTGTTGATCCGTTGCGTCGGTAGGCAAATTGGTAAGGTCCAGTGAAGGGGGCAGGTAGGCTTTCAGATGTGAGAGGACCAGCCTCTCAAAACATTTTGCAATGATGGGTGTCAGTGCAACAGGGTGGAAATCGTTCAGTTCCTTGGCTGTAGAGTGTTTAGCCACCGGAACAATGGTGGCAGATTTAAAACTGTGGGGGACTGTTGATTGGGCTAGTGACATGTTGAAGATGTCAGTGAAGACACCAGCCAACTGCTCTGCGCAGGCTGGCAGCACACGTCCGGGGACTCCATCAGGGCCAGCAGCTTTCCAAGCATTCATCCTGCTCAGGATGTCGCAGACCTCTGAGGTGGAGAATTGGAGTGTGTCCTTGTCTGGTGAAACAGCTGACTTGAAGGCTGCCTTCTTGTTTTCCCGATCAAATCGAGCGTAGAAGTGGTTCAGCTCGTCTGGGAGGGAAGTGGAGGAGGGTGGGGGAGAGTTGCATGGGGATTTGTTGGTGAGTGTATGTAGGCCTTGCCACATTCGCCAGGGGTCGGAGGAGTTGAAGTGCTCTTCAATCCTTTGCTTGTAGTTGTGTTTGGCCCTGGATATTCCTTTCCTCAGATTGGATCCGGCAGAGCTGTAGGCCTCCTGGTCTCCCGACCTGAAGGCTGCGTCCCTGGCCTTGAGGAGAAGGCAAACTTATTTTTTCATCCAGGGTTTTTGGTTAGGGAATAATTTCACTGTTTTATATGTTGTCACTCTCTCTACACACTTGTTGAGGTAATTCATGACAGATTTGGCTACTGTGTGAATGTTGGTATGAGAGTCCTTGGTGGCATCAGCAAAAAACCCTTTCCAGTCAGTGTGTTGGAGCTGGTCTTGAAGAGTGGGATCTGCATCTTCCATCCAGACTTTAACGGTCTTTTGTTGTTGGTTTCACCCGTTTAATGAGAGGGGAGTATTTTGGCCTAAGAAACAGAGAAATGTGATCGGACTGACCAAGGTGGGGGAGGGTGTGACTTTGTAAGCAGCAGCAACATTAGTATAACAATGGTCTAGAATTTTACTGCCTCTTGTGAAGCAAGTAACATTTTGGTGAATTTTAGGGAGAACAGTTCTTAGGTTGCAATGGTTAAAGTCTCCAGTGACAATAAAAGCCCCATCTGGATGTTTAGTCTGAAGCTTATTAATGGCAATGGAAAGTTCCTTCATTGCCACTTTACTGGTGGCATCAGGTGGAACATACACAGCAAGGGCAACAGTGCAGCTGAACTTACGTGGAAGGTAGGCATCTCACCTCAAAATGCATAAGCCGCCTCCTCTGCCCTTACCCGTAGTCTCTGCAGTCCTGTCCGCTCTGAAGATAGAGCGTCCTTCTAGTTCCACCACGCTTGCTGGAATGTCGTTAAGCCAAGTTTTAGTGAAAAACATGACGTAACAGTCAATAACCCTCACACTTTTCTGTGTGAGGGTCCATATCTTGAGTTCGTCCAGCTTGCTGAACAAAGAACACACGTTGGCAAGGAAGATGCTAGGCAGCGCAGCTCGGTCGCGTCTCCGTCTACGAGCCTTTCCGGTCTATAAGAATTGTCCATCTGGTCGCGGTGATCTGATCAGCTCCGCAGGGAGCTGTTCGAAGTTGAACGGGTGATCCAAAACTAAGTTCTTGCAGCTTTGATGTATATCCAATAGTGAGTTTCTGTTGTAGGTTCGGTTTGCCCGAGTGTTTAGAGTGAAAACAAGTAATGTAGTCAGGTAAATAAACACTAATTCGCAAAAGCTGGAGAGACGCTAAGCCGCGCGTTGTGCACGCGCCGCCATCTTGCCCAAAATACAGTGGGAGTGGGAAATAGGAGTGGGAATTTATATATATATATATATATATATATATATATATATATATATACATATATATATATGGTGAATGGTACAGTGACAAGCCCATACTACCTGAATAACATCATTAATCCAGTCATTGTGCCCCTGCATGAACAACACAGGCCTAATTTCATCTTCATGGACGACCATGTTTCAGCTCATCGAGGTCGCACCATTAGGGAACGGCTGCTGGAGACTGGGGTTCCTCAAATGGAGAGGCCTGCACTTTCTCCAGACCTGAATCCCATAGAAAACCTATGGGATCACCTGAGTCGCCGTGTAGAGGCTCGTAACTCTGTACCCTCTCTGTCTTTAAGAAGCACTTGAAGACCCAGCTCTTCAGTGAGTACCTCCTGTCCTAACCTACAATTACTTAGAGCTACCTAGCAGTATTTATTGTTACACTAATATTGTTGTTACACTAATCTCTGTCGCAATGTAGCTCGAATGTTATTCTCCCTTGTAAGTCGCTTTGGATAAAAGCGTCTGCTAAATGACTAAATGTAAATGTAAATGTAAATGTACCCAGAACCTCAATGACCTGAGGGCTGCCCTTCAAGAAGAGTGGGGTGCCATGCCTCAGCAGACAATAGGTCGACTTGTGAACAGCATGAGACGTCATTGTCAAGCTGTTATTGATGCTCAAGGGCACATGACAAGTTATTGGGACATTGACATTTTTTGTTGTGGTATACCCACCACTGTTGTTGGATATTGTTTCAATAAATTGTTTGAGATGAGGAAATCACCATTGTATGCTTCTACTTAAATGGACCACTTTCATGATATGATATCACTGTAGCGTGAACTTTTTACATTTTCCATAAATTTTACCCGAAAGCCAAATATCCCTAACTTTTTGTGAGTAGTGTATATAAACTGTCAACTGTATGGAACGTGCGCAGTCTGTTCCCATATAATTCGACATCAACGTGAAAAGGCATGCAACTACACTGCCTTTCAGTGGAGACTACATATCATATCCAGTAACAAGATGGCAGCATTCCGCGTTTTCTACATTTTGCAAGCCTCTAAAGGTCCGATTTAGGTCTGCAAAATGATTTACATCCGCCACCCGCTTCTCGCAATCCATAACAACACGGAGATTAAAGTTTTCACATACAAGTAAAACCGAAGGATCCTCGTCTTGTTTACGGAAGAGACGTCAGCATTACTTCTTCGTTGGTATACGTTGGTATACGCTCCCTACACAAAAATGTCTCTGTGTGTGTTTAAAAGTAGTACGATTTTAAGGTTAAACTCTATCAAAACGGTTTTACATTGTGACTTCACATCACATGAAATATGGAGGAATGATCTTCACCTGGACAGTCGCTTTAAAGGAAACGATCGATCGGTGTTTTTCAGCGCTGTTCAGCATCTCAGTAAGGGAACTATGTTTCCCCATGTAATCTAACCTGAATATTTAACTCCAGGGTTTAACATTTTACTACTTTTTCTAAATCAAACTCGTTTTTGAAAATACGTTGAGAGCGGGTTCTGCTGCGGTGGGTCAGATATTCTATGGGTCAAATTCCTAAATATCAAACCTATTCACTTTTTTCCATGATTACTCAAAGAGAAAGAGAAGAGAAATTCATTATTCAAATCGACTTCAATTTTGGTGAATGTTAGTAGTAATAAAAGATTTGGTTTTCTTCAGCTGGTGTGGGCATGGCTATCCGTTGAATTATGTGATATTTTGGCACTTTTTATGCTTTGTACTATCGCAAACTCCTTCTAGGAGATTTTTAGGATCAACTTCAAACTTGGCGAGTGTGTATAAGACACCTTTAGTTATTACAAGTTATTAAAAGATTTGGTTTTCGTCATACGATGTGGGCGTGGCAACACGTTGAATTTCATGTTCGAAAAAACACTTATTACATGACCTTTGGGGCCTTAAGAAACTCGAAAACTCACAAAACTGTAGACACTTGTCAGTCCCAGTGTGTCATTTGATATTCTATGGGTCCCATGCATGGGTGTGTCAAAATGGCCACCTACGCCCCTAAGGAAAAAATAAAAAAAAATCTTACCTATTCACTTTTTCCATGAAAACTCATGAAATTCACTAGACTTAATATATATCTATATTGTATATATATATATATGTATATATATATATATATATATATATATATATTGCCGCCATGATCGAAACCCAACAGGAAGTCGGCCATATTGAATTTTCCTCACTTTTTGGTCATTTTTATGCTTTGTACTTTCGTGATCTCCTCCTAGGCAATTTATCAGATGGACTTCAGAATAAAAAGTTATTAAAAGATTTCGTTTTCAGCACATGGTGTGGGTGTGGCAATGCCTAAAATTTCATATTCCAAAAGAAACCCGGAAATTTATGAAACTTTGCACACTCATCAGTCCCAGTGTTGCAATTGATATTCTATGGCTTCCATGCATGGGAGTGGCAAAATGGCCAGGCACGCCCTCTTGAAAATTTCAAAACATCAAACCTCTTCACTTTTTTCCACGAAAACTCACGAAATTCGGTACACATATGTAAAAAAAATATATATCACTGCCATTGACTGAAACTCAACAGGAACTCAGCCATATTGGATTAAAGGTGCCATTTTAGTCACTTTTGGTCATTTTCATGCTTTGTACTTTCACAAACAAGTGTCTACAAGACACCTTCACGGTTAAAAGTTATTTAAATATTTTGTTTTCGTTACACGGTGGGGGCATGGTACAGCCTTGAAATTCATGTTGGGAAAAAAGGCACTGTTTATGTGACCTTTTTTTGACGATTTTTGGTCATTTTCATGCTCCATGCCTTCACACACTCCTCCAATCCGACACTTGCACTTTGAGGACCCGGTCATCGCTGCTTGCAGCTTTTATTAGGGTCCTCATCTTCAGAATGTAGGATTAGGATCTTATTGTTATTGCTCTGTTTATTAGGGTCCTCATCTAAAGAATGTAGGATGAGGATCCTATTGTTATTGCTGTGTTTATTCTTCTTGTTCTTGTCATTTTTGTTCTTGTTCTTCTTATTCTTCAGCCAAATTGCGTCGGCTTTTTGGGGGCCTTAAGAAACTAGAAAACTCACAAAACTTTGCACACACTTTAGTCCCTGTCCCCCCATCAATATTATATGGGTCCCGTGCATGGGCATGGCAACATGTCAGATCACGCCCTCTTTAAAATTGAAAAAAATCAGCATTAGGTTGGCGTTATGTAAGAAAATGACAAAGAAAACGAAATGCTTTCAGCTTTTGGTGCTAAAATCTTAACAAATAAATGTAAGGCGCTGACTGTGGAATCATCATAGAAAAATACATTTAAAATGGCTCAAAGAGGCTAAAAAAACAAAAGAGCTGACATTTAAGGGGAATGTCGTCAGAAAAAAATCTCTTGATCCCCTACCTCAAAGTTCAGTCGAGGCTGCTGGTTCTATTTGAAGGAGCACACTGAACAGATGAAAATAAATTGAGAAGCATAAATGACTTGAGGTTTGGGTTTTTATTCCAAGCACTTTTTTTTTATATCTATTGAAACAAAATATAAAAAATATTGAGATGAAGAGCACAATTTTTTCCAGAGAGAGTTTCCAGAAAGGTCATAGAACACACAGCTGAATAAATCACATTGACTATTAGTGTAGTTTAACACTCAGAACTGCTCGTTCCTCGTCAGTAAAGGCGTTTTGTTTATGTGGGAGAGCGCGGTGGGTTAATCAGCAATGTCTTGATTATGATTGGTGGTGCCGTAATGCCACCACAAGCGCCAACAGCCATTTGCTTTATTATTGCAGAGAAGTCTCAAATTGCTTCTTTGCTGGATGTTTTGGGGAAAAGATCATTAGCCTTGATGGGGAGTGCAGAGATTTACATGGGCCCCCAAAGCACAGAAAGCACAAACCCCCATCGAGTTATGCAAAAGGTATCACAAACTATTTTTTGACATATTGAGTGCACGTTCAAATCAGCTGTTTTTGAGGATTTCTTCTTTGTTTTCTTCTAGCCAATTTCTAAATTAAACTATTGATGCTTCACAGAGATGTCTCTCATCCTCATAACAATTGCAGGGAGCCTTTTTACTTTGCTTAAGGGCATCCATGCTCATGTTTGTTTCACAAGCTCCTTCCCTGAGCTAACATGCTGTACAGCTTTATTGATCGATCAAGTCAAGCATATTACCGCCAATTGAAACCCGCCTTAGTGCTCCACATGTCACACTGGAAATGAGCTTGGTGTCGGAAAGAGAGAGAGAGAGAGAGAGAGAGAGAGAGAGAGAAAGACGGAGAGGACTGCAACATCAGCTTCTTATGTTAGACAGGTCATCTTGTGTTGACTCAGGGCAACCTGATTCCAAGGACTTCCAAGACTTGATGAGACAAGTGTGCAACAAATTGTGACAAACATTTGTGCGTATACTTGCGTGTTGTCATGTTAAAAATTTCCAAATCCGGAATGATGCAATGAAACGGGAACTTTGAGCTAAGGAGAGTTTATTGGACGGTTTGAGAATCTAACAAAAAATAAAAACTTTGTCCATTTTAGGGAGAACAGTTCTGAGCTGCGTGTCTCATCTAGTAGACATTTCTTCCAGAAGTCCGCCGAAATGTTGTTTCCTCGTTACTTTGTTACAAGCGACGCACCCCCCTTTGCGGGGCGGTCCCTCCTTTGTATGTTTCATAATAACCCAAAATATGAATGATTGTAATGTACATAAATAAATGATTGTAATGTATACTATAGTATACACACATATAGTTTTGCTATCGAGGATTAGTTCAATCTGTAATGTTATAGTTATAGTAGTACAGTTATACGTAGTATGTTATAGTTATAGTATATGTATATATTCATTTTTTTTTTTCTCACAATTCCCTCCTTGGACACCGTCAGGTGTCCACAACAAAATATGTATAATACAATGAAACAATTCTGCATAGCATGATGTGCACAGTGTATGGCTCCAGGAGTGGTTGGCAGGGAAAACCCCATTTGTCTCAGCAGGAAAACCTGCCAACATCCATATTATTGAATGTGCGGATGGCATTCACCCACCACCTGGACCATTTACAATAAAAGAGCAAACTAGCACAGAGTAATTTCTTAGGAGCAGTGTCTCCCTGGGTGTGATACTGGATCTCGCAGCTTTTTACCTCTTAACCTCATGAGAGGTGTGCTGACTTCGCCGTTGTGATCTTTCTCTCTTGAACCCTGGTCAACTAGATGCAGTCATCGTGGACGAGGATGTCGGGGTCCTGGTGCTGGGGAAAAAGGGGGTCATATCATATCATATATATCCATATCTAAAATAAATATGGATACCTTTAACATCATCCAGCCACCAGTCACTCGTTAGTCTGGGGTTGGTGGTCCACACATATTTCTCATTCCACTGGTACTGCTCCTACCCTGTGGAATCACACTTTATTATGGAACAAAAATCAACTTTGAATGCCAGGATTTGTCCTTCATAGGACTAAATGACGAGAACTGTTTCTTTCATTTGGCCCCACTCTGCGACCTTTGTCTTATACTGGTCATACGATAATTGGGGTCCCACTTGGTAAGAATAGGTATACTGTGTAGGGTCCAGGACTACTAGGGTAAACAAAAACAAAAACAAAAAAATAAAAATGATCATTAATTTTTTTTTTTTAATGGTTAATACAGAATGCTTGTGTCTTTCAGCTGGATCCTTGTTTCTGTGAGAGTTCTTGCGGGTGGGGTGGCAGGGGCACAGTGGGAGAGGTGGTGCCAGAGAGCACCAGTTTTATCTTTGACCTTTACTGCATGTGAGGTGGCCAACACTACCTCCCAAGGTCCAGTCCACCTTGGTTCAGGCCACTTTTGTTTGTGGACCTTGATGTGGACCCAGTCTCCGGGGCTGACCACGACGGGCCTGGGGCAGTCTGGGTCAGTGTTCTTGACCTGTGAATACAAAACTCAAGATACTGCGGTTAGTGCTTTGACATTTTCAGAAAAACCTTCCTGGAAATCATCAAAAGCGGGTGATTTAGCTTAATTTGTTCGGGAATTTCGTGTTGTTTCTGCTGGATCTGCTAATCGTGTCCAGACGACTCCTTCTCGGATGTCTTTACGGTCGGTTCCTGCCTGCCGTTGTGCACACAGCCTGGGCACGAAGAGGTCGAACAGAGCCAAACAGAAATCCGGTTTGTGACGTCAAAACTGTGAAGGAAATTCTTCTGCAAAGATCAGTGAGGTTAATCTGCCCGCTACAAGAAAACAACAACTGAGAATATTCAAGATATTTATTCTGCAGAATAAAGAGAAGGATTCAGTACTGCTCCAAAGCAGCGCTCGGATCAATCTGATATCACAGAAAAAGACAGGAGGCTTTATCCAGGAAAACAGGGTGTGGTTTTGGTCAGAGGTCTCCGATGAGTCTGCCCCCCCCCCCCCTCTAATTGTCTTCCTGGGTGCTCCCCCTTCCTAGACAATGGAAATAACAGGTACTTGCAAACATGACCTGGCAAAAGCGGGTTGCATGACAATGTACTTCTAGGTTCCCCTGCTGAGTGTCCCTCATCTCTATAGAAAGTCTCTCACATTTCCTCCTCTTGTTCCTACTGGAACAACACCATAAGGAAAAATGTAATTTAAAATGTAAATTCCATATAATGTAATTTGGATACAATACAATTATACTTCAGAGATATCGTTCAATTCTATCTTATTATAATCTACTAGTTAAAAAATATATCCGCATTTAATACTAAATTTAACTATATGAACTCATAACCAATTCCAGATATAATTCAAGGATATCTCCACCTCAAATTGGCCAAACCTCTCTTCTCACATTTGGCTGGAGAAAGGTAAAAGACCAGTAAGGGTTATCTACTATACTATGACAACGCACAGGACAAAAACCCCAGGTCATACAGAGGAAAAATCCTGTGTGGCCATTTTACAATTCTAACTAGAAAACACACACAGAAGGAAATTTATCATGAATCACATAATGAAATAAACAAAACAAACATAGAGATTTCACTAATACATAATGCTATGCAGATCAATCAATGGTCATCAAATAATAATGACAACAGCAAAATGCATTGTGCACGTAATGACTAACACATCCTATAAGTAACGATAAACATGATTAGACAAAACATCTCCATATTTCAGCATCTCAGCGTCTCAACCTGTTTGTTATTAAAAAGGTAGGTTCCACTCATCTGCTGGTACGGAAACAAACTGTCCCGTCACCATATTAATAATCATTTTACGAAGAATAGGTACTATACACGTTAGACACAACATAGCATTAAACACATTACCACTAGGTATCAATATCTTTATGAGCGTAGAAATCCATGGCCCCAGTGCATTTCTTGGCCAAGCAAAAGGGTCCCAAGTATTAGCTTGATCTTTCATTAAATCATCACGTAACTCTTTCATAGCTTGTATGGCTAAAGACAAATTTCCTGATTCTGCATCATTGGCAGGAATGTATGTACAGCATGACTCACCTATCCTAGCACATACACCTCCTTGTCTCATGTCTAGTACCATGCGATTCTGGAGAACCATCAACCGGATCGAAGTTAATTCTTGTTTAACAGCTTCTTCTGCTAGGATAGCTGTAATACTGAACAGTATCAACCTATAATGTATGATATTTAACCACTCAAAAGCTGTAGATCTACCTACGGGCGCTAATATAGATGTAAAAAATTGTTCTGCTCCACCTACATTCCTATACTCTGCTGGAACCGATGTCACGGACATATATGTTCCTGATCGTCTTACACGCACATCTTGATGGGTCTTGGTCACATTATACATGTAAATTGGCATATCTAACATAACTGGTGTGCAAATGCCAGCCCAGTTCCTGGGCAGACTTGTATACGCCATGTGTCACAGTGTTCATCTGTGTGTGTTAATTTATGTGTATTTCATACACATTAATGTGGGGGGCTGTTTGTGCGCCAATTCTATCTGGTTTTTAGTATGAGCAGAGGGATAGGCTATCAGCCCATTCCGAACGTCTTGTAGTTTTATTCAGACAGGACCCAACGCCAAGCCATTGCTCAGCGAGCCCTCGGAAAGCGTTCCATTTGGAAGGTAAAATCCTCTGCCGGCCCTCAGCTGGCATATTAGTTCAATATCTGCATTCAAGGTCAGACCATTACACTCAGCCCCCAGAGAGACTGCAGCTGTCAAATTGTCTCTCTGAAGGCCGCACAAACCGACACACAAAGCTGTTTGAGGTTGAAGGCAACAGACTGGGCCTGTGGAGTGGCACCTGTTTCCTCTAGGCTCCAACCTTGGGTGACAGGTATTGTGCTATGTGTAGGGTTGAAAATTGAGCTTGTCCACTTACCTGATGTTATGTTTGAAAGCTGGTGCAAAGAGAAATGCCCAAAAAAAAAAAAAAAAAAATTTCTGTGTCCAATTTTGGAGGGGAAAATCAATCTTAACTTTGATTGACCAATTTTACAGTAGTAGAGCGAGGAGGTTGTTGAAACATTCTCGATGAGTCGAGGGTGTGATATTCTTTCAGTAGCTTGTTTTGTTGGGCTGTCATTTGGTGAACATTGTTGTAATACACTGCGGGAATTACAGCTTTACCCAGATAGCTGCAGGTAAAAAAAAAACAATAAGTAATTGCAATTTGGTTAAACCTTTTTCATTTCTTCCCCAAAACAAAATGTATTGATTAAAATCAACTTGCTTTGACTAATGGGACTCATTTATTCTGTGCTTTAACGCTGGAAGGGATACCCATAGAATCTTCAAGGGCACAGCTTCTGGAAAAGATGTTGGCTGGACATTTGCCTATATTTACTGACCATTCTGCTGTAATACGTTATGTTGCACCATGTAAATCACACAATATACCTATAGTGCTGCAATATAGAAACAAAGCACCATTACTTCATATTCATACTGCAACAATGTGTTGCTAAATATTAGAATACTTGCTGAACTCATTTGATTTGGTACTTTTTAGTTATCAGAAGTACTAAAGCCTAATCTAACGTGATGTAATAAAATAGAATACTTGATGTTCTGTATTGTGCTGTCTCATTAGCGCAAGGCAATGCATCCATTACAGATATATAGAGAGAATGGCTTCTTCTCCACAAACAGTGCAACAAACGATTTAATGCTGCAAAGAACTGGAGTAAGATGGGGCTCCGTCTCCCCAAAGGTTTATGTTCAATATTGCTTTAGGGAATAGTGGCCAGGCCAAATCCCTCTGGAGCCCCCTGGGAGCAAGGCGCAAAAAGGTTGGGCGAGATTAATGAGCTCTAAAGTGGATCTTTGACTTGTGCCAGTGTTTGACTTTTAGAGCACAGCACGGCCAGCGGACCCTCCCTGGAGGCCTGCAGCCGGCTCAGTGCTATCTTTAATTAAAGGGAATCATCCTACAGTGGATGGATCTGGAGGGCTTTATTTAATGCCTTAAACACAGCTCCATAGACTAAGTTAAATTTTAAATGTGGCTGGATGGAAAGTTTATCTTTGTACACACTACTGTCTCCGGCTGCTGTGATGGCATTTTGACATCGATGTGCATAGTTTTGTTGATGATATATACTTTTCTTAGAGTAAGGTACATTTAAAAATTAACGTCATGAAAGGTTAATCCATGTACAGTAAATCGTTAAAAAGTAAATATTTACACAGGATGATTTCAAGGCTTAATTCCAGCTGCTTGTCAAAATAGTTTCACAGATTAAGAATCGAAAAATGCAGTGGAAGTTGAAATGGAAATCCAATTTTATGTACCAAGTCCAACTTGTTTTGCCCAGCTTTCCCCTCAAGTTTATATGCCAAAGCAGGTAAGACCAATAGTGAGTTGAATCCTGCTTAAATAAAAAAGAAAAATCGATTCAGTCAACAAAGTTTATTTTGATCCAGTCGCTCATTGGCTAGTGCATAAATATACAGTATTTTTTTTTAGGCACCAGTGAATACTCCTCTTCACGATTTGGGAGCGTGAACACCAATCTTCTGATACAGTGGGTGGAGGCTAGGCTGATGGTGGAAAGCTGGGTGATAAGATTGCCCGGTTGGACAAATATATTGGCAACCGACGAGTCCATCGGCAGTTGTTTTTTTGGGCGATTTTTGTCCTTTTCTTTTGCTCATTCAATGACCTGTAAAGCACAATTCCAAATGTGCGGCAATAGGAACTGGTATTTCGCGTCGCCGCTTTAACCACGCATGGTGCTTTTCTCCCCGTCTGGAGAAATCCACAAAAAGAAGAAATAAATCACCGGAAACGGGTTTGTCTTTCTATGGTTAGGTTCAGTTCGGTTCAGATATTGGAGGAACAACACAGTGATGCGAAGTGCACTCATCCACACCTCTTGCTGTCGGTGGGGGGCCCATAGAGACAAAGACCGGAACAGGCTTTCTCCAGGAAAATGACACCTACCGAACCTCCGCGCTGCAGCTGATGAGATCTGTTGCTCCGTCCCATTGTGTATGGTTGTGTCCAGTTTAAAACCAAAATAATTCCATATAGGATTGCAGAGGGAGAAGGAGACAGGGGCGCATGGAGAGGCGCATCGGGGTGCCCGCAATCCGCTCCGCTCCGCTCCCCGTGTCCCGCTCCGCTCCCAGTGCTGAATTATTGTTTTAAAGAAGTGGTGTGACAAACTGCAAGGAAACCACATATTCATCTTTGAGTCCTAACTAAGTTTTAGGAATTATTAGTTGTTATTTAGTTGCTTATATTATCAAAGTGTTGCTATATTCATTTCATTTGGGAATACAATGATTAGCCATGACGTTAAAACCACCTGCCTAATATTGGGTATGTCCCCCTCGTGCTGCCAAAACATTTCTGACCCACCTAACAATGTTTAGGTAGGTGGTATGTGTCAAAGTAACATCCACATGAATGCCAGGATCCAAGGTTTCCCTGCAGGACATTGCCCAGAGCGTCACACTGCCTCCACTGGCTTGCCTTCTTCCCATAGTGCATGCTGGTGCCATCTCTTCCCCAGGTAAACGACGCAAACACACCCAGCCATCCACATGATGTACAGAAAATGGGATTCTTCCGACCAGGCTACCTTCTTCCATTGCTCCATGATCCAGTTCTGACGCTCATGTGCCCATTGTAGGCGTTTTCAGCGGTGGACAGTGTTAGCTACCAGTTTGCGGTGACGCAGCCCCATACGCGGCAAGCTGCGATGCACTGTGTTCTGAAACATTTGTATCATAGCCAGCATTACATAAGGGCTAATTATGGATGGGGGGAGACAGATCTAGACCTGATCTAAGGTCAAGAGCCTTCTTTCTCTCTTCACCTCTCCTCTCCTCTCCTCACGTGATAAGTGAAATGTGACTCTGCAGACTGTGCTGCGACTCTGCTGGGCACGCAAGAAGCAGACACTTTCACTTTTTTTTTTTTTTTTTTTTTAAACCTGTGCTGTCAGCATGCTGGGCGTAGAACACAAAGTATTTGTATAACATTTCATCTAGGACAGAGTTAGTCTGCAAGTGGAGTCAAAGTTCTAAACCTGCAATGCAACTCTTTATTAATTCTTAAATCATCAAGAACTGCTGCAATATCTCTGTCCTGTGGATGACCTGTAGAATGACAAGAGCATAGTTTTTGGTTATAGAGAACCACCACCAATCCCCCTCTTTGGAGAACTATTTATCATGTTTGGGTTTATAAACAACTGATCACTACTCCAAGAGGGAGAATCACCATGGGTGAGACATATAAACATAGAAGCAAACTACATTTACACAAAAACATAAACATTGGACAACAACATGTATTGAAAAACAGTTAATTAGGTCCAGGAAAAAGCTGGAACTACAACTGGTCACGTGGCCTCTTCCTGTCATAATTATGGCAGTAAATGTGTGTGTGTGGTGTGTGTGTGTGTGTGTGTGTGTGTGTGTGTGTGTGTGTGTGTGTGTGTGTGTGTGTGTGTGTGTGTGTGTGTGTGTGTGTGTGTGTGTGTGTGTGTGTGTGTGTGTGTGTGTGTGTGTGTGTGTGTGTCCACCGGTGAGTGTACATGACTTATCCCCATTGGTACTGACGCAGCTGCAGGCACAGAACCTGGGCCGCGGGCACAAGGCATGGACCGCAGTCCGGGATCCCAGCCCCACGGCGACCGACCAACACCCCGCCTGAGCCGCCCGCCCCATGGGCGGGCCGCCAGGACTCCCACGGCCCACGCAAGGGGGAGGCCTGCCCCACCGCAGCACACCACGTGAGTGCCAAGTGCCCATACACGTAGCAGTGTGGGGCGGGCCACCTCGATGTTACCCCCCGTCAATGCCAGCAGGCCGCCAGATATACAGGCCCTCCACGACCCGGGGCGCCCGCCGCAGAGAAGCCGCGCAGCAGAAGCAAAAGGCCAACAGCCGCCCCCCACACCCTAACCCACTTGCCAATGCATTCCGCCCCCCAGCCAACCATGCCCCCACACCGACCTGCCAGAGACCGGCCGTCCCGGAAAACCCCAATGCTCAATGTGTGCTGTTGGTAATTGCAGTCAAAATTGCGGGGTTGGGGGTGCGGTCCTTCAGGCAAGTCGAACCCGAATCACTCGCACCCTTCCTGCCCCACAGACCCTGGTCCAGTGGAGTGTTGTTCGGAGTAGGATTAGTGTGCGAGTGTATGTGTTCTAAGCTAATATGAGTGGAATTAAAATTTCGGGACGGACGAGAAGCGCGCTTGGGCAGGAGCATGACAGGCAAGATGGCAGCTGCCCGCCGCATCCCCACCCACATAGCTTGCACCCCGCCCAACCCGCAAGCCCTCAGTCTCTTGTGTGGTGTATGTGCTGATTATGATTTTTGGCATTGGGAGTGATAGGCGAATCGCGACCGGTTCTATCCAAGGGCGCAGCAGGCCGGGGAGCAACCACATGGACCCCCTCCCCCCGGACCCAATCATGCCCCAGCGCGCCCACCTCCCGTACCTGGTGGCAACCTACAGCGATAAGTGCAGAGTGGTCCGCCATGCGCCTCCGCCATGTCGGGCAGCTCCGCGCCCCCATCAGGCCCCTGGTCAGCCCCCAGCCACCGAGCATGCGGACCACAGAAAATAGGGGGGCAGACGGCAGACGGCAGACACTTTCACTTTCACTTTTGTAGTGTCTTGATAACAAAAGTATTGATAACACACTTAGTATTTTACAAATTTGACGTTTTTTTTATTTGATGAACGTTGGTGCTAATACGCGAAAATGTGCTAAATGGGTTTTATTTCTAAATTTTAAAAAACGATGGTGGCAGCAGTGGGCAAGTAATGTAATCGGTGTATGCCCGAGCACCGGGTAACGTCGGTAACACCCGTAACTGCGGCAACCCTACTGATTGGTGTACTTTGTCTTGAATTACGCAGTTTACTGTGATCCACTCATACAAAATATCAATTACTAATAAATTATAAAATCTCTGCTCCTTTCCTGATTGGGCAAGCTTACCCTGCTACACAGGAAGTTAACCCCTGCACATGAAGAACATCACAAGACTGAATTTGGTGCAAAATAAATTTGTGTGCCACCTGAATTGATGCTGTATTTTTCATGTTTGTTGACAAATAAAAATGTTTGAAATATTACACACAATATTTTGTGAATTTTACTCTTACAAGTAGAATCACATTTTATTCAACCCCACAAGAATGATGGACATTTAGGAAACTGAAATACTACATTATCTGACTCATGGATGAATATACAGTATGTTTGAACCATTCCTTAATCAAAGTAGCATTCATTTAAACTCCACCAGTTACAAATATTTGAATGTTCTGTGTAATTTACTCACAGCATGATCTGTAAGACCAAAATTAATGTATTCAACATTTTTATCTTTTACATCCACATCATTGGCTGCCCTGCATGTGTATGAGTGGTGTCAGCCGCATTAACAGGGAGCTATAATGTTTTCAATACACATTTTACAATAGAAAATGATTTTGCTCATTGCTGCCACTACTGCCTGGTAACTGAATGATGTAGCTGGGAGAAAAAGGGAAAAAAATAAATGGTTTAGTTCACCAGTAGCTTTTGATAAGTAAGATTTGGGTTCTACTGTATTAGTATTTTTTAATTATTATAATATAATTAATGTAAATAGCAATTATAACACCCACAGCTTGTTAAGACAGGCACAGGGTGGATTCCTGAAAGGAAACACCTCCTATATTATTGTCAGAGAACCCTTTCTCCTTCGCCTTGTTCCAAAGGCTCAAAGACAGTTCACCCTTCTAGCAGTTTTTGTGATTGGGACATTTGGCTTCCGACAGATCTGCAGCAAATGTTTTGAGCCGAGGTTGTCATTAACATTCCGCTCTCGCCCATCGGTTGTGTGTTCTTGGGTGGGCGGGGGGATTTGCGGTATCTGGCTCTGGGAGGATAATGATGAAATCCTTTTAATGCTTTGTGTGTTTACTGAGACAAAACAACTTACCTTACTTTCCGGCTCCTCTTGTTTGAATCCCTTTGGTTTATGCCGTCCCTGAAAGGGCAGAGAAGCCTTCATTACCTACTCAACTGTGACCCTTGTGTTCCTTCCATAACGGAGTAATCCAATGGGCTTTTAATATCAGCACAAAGTATAAAGACTGTACACACAATTCACCAGAGGCCTTTCAGATTAGATTCCCTCTATTTTCCCCAAATCATAGATAAGAAGAAGAAGAAGAAGAAGAAGAAGAAGAAGAATCTTTATTTGTCACACAGCACACCACACTACAACACATGCACACACACACACATACACATGCACATGCTGAGGAAAGGAATGAAAGGACATGAAAGGAACCACGCTGGGTATGAACGATCCTGTCCTGAAGGAGAACCGGCAGAAGGGTAAACGCATTTCGATGGTTGTTGATAAACTATATATAGACGGTCTGTTATACCGAGGACCTTCACCACACCCTGGTTATTTTGATCATTATGTATGTATCCTTGTAATTCTAGTTATTATATAATGCAAGATGTACCAATAGGCATGCTATCTATTTCAGGTTTTAAAATATCGCTCACTCTTATCTCACCCTCCTAATTCCCTCTCCCTACTTCGCTCATCATCTCGCCTCCCTAATCCCTCTCTCCTCACTTCTCCTATCACTCTCACTCTATTATGCCTCTCACTTTATGTATGTCTAATCCAGCAATGTATGTTTTGCTTTGTCTACTTGTCATTTGTTTGTGTAGTTATGTATCCCTACAAACTTCAAGCAATACTATGACAGTGAAAAGGAATGTAAAGGAGGAAATCCCAGACTTATCTATGGGAAAGCATGGGAATGGTAGTATAGCTATTGCCTTGGATGCATTGTGCCATCCCCCCCTAACTAACTTCAATGACACCCATTAGGTTTGTTAGTTGGAATGTGAGAGGCTTGGGCTCACCTGCTAAACGTAGCAAAATCCTAACTCACCTTACCAAGATGAACCCCAGCTTCTATCTACTGCAAAAAACCCACCTCACTGCATCTGAGCACCTAAAACTCAAAGCTAAATTGATTAATCAGATGTTTTCCGCATCACACAACTCAAAAAAAGATATGTCTCTGTATTGATCAATAAAAGTATCCCATATCAAAATAAAACCACAATATCAGACCCAGAAGGGTGTTACATAATTATTAATGGGATTTTAAGTAACATAAAATTAACCATAGGTAATATTTATGGCCCCAATGAGGATGACCCAAATTTCTTGCACAATATATTTTCATAACTCTTAGAATTCTCTGAATCAATTATCATATTGGCAGGAGACTTCAACACAGTACTGGATCCAAGTTTAGACTGTTCTCAAGCTAGAAATATTCACAAATCCTCGCGTCCGTCGGACATTATAAAACAATATATGAGTGATCTTGCTCTTGGGGCTTGTTTGCAATCAAATAACCCACATTCTAGAGAATACACATAATATTAACCACCCCACCAAAGTTTCTCTAGAATCGACCTTTTCCTGACAAGTAACTCCGCATTGTCCAAAATCACTAATCCTGAAATCCACCCTATTGTAATTTCCGATCACGGGCCGATTAGTTTCAACCTGATAAATGAAACAAACAGGAACCCGGTGGAGGTTTAACATCTCACTTTTGACGGATAAAGAATTAGACCATTTCTTCTCCAGAGAATGAACTTCCTTTATTGAGCTGAATGACTCCCCAGAAATATCACTATCCTTACTTTGGGAAACAGCTAAGGCAGTTCTAAGAGGTAGTATCATTTCATTCTCCACTCACAAGAAAAAGAAAGGACAAGAATGCGAAAATAAATCCAACAGCGACTAAAGGAGTTCCACTCCCAACAAGCCCACTCATCCACTGAGGAAATCCGAAATGAGATCCGGACAATTACATCTCACCCTGATACTGTCATCTATCAAAAGACACAATTCTTTATACAACGAACAAGAGCAAATTATTTTGAATTCAATGATAAATCAGGTAAATTTCTTGCCAGTCAATTGAATTGCATAGAGAAAAATCACTTATTACAGCCATCAAATATCCACAGGGTAGAATAACATACTCCCCGCAAGACAATCAATCAATAACATATTTAGAGACTTTTGTAATAACCTATATCACTTGGATAATGAATCTAATATATCAAACATTCACTCATTCCTTGATGATATTGACCTACCTTAGATCAACCACTTACTCTTGAAGAACACTTCTGGCCACTTATCTCTCCATTATTCATCAGAATGGTTACAGAGGTCAAGTCAACCTCCACACATGAATACTCTTCTCATTTTGGTTTTGGTCAAACCCAATAAGGATCCAACCCTCACCTCCAGTTATAGCCTAAGCCTTATCATTTGCAACCTTAAGATTATAAATAAAACACTAACCAACAGAATTGAAAAAATAATACCGTTTATAATTCACCCAGACCAAACAGGCTTTGTCAAAGGCAGACACCCATCCAGCAATATGCGTCGTTCAGTCAGCCTGATCAGCATATCTCAATGGAATAACTCAGCTATTATTGCCTCTTTGGATGCCAAAAAAGCATTTGACAGAGTTAATTGGACATATCTCTTTTCAATCCTCAACAAATTTGGCTTTGGAGAGTCACTCATTCAATGGATTAGAATCCTCGACAATATCCATCTGCTTCTGTCATCACCAATGGTTACACTTCACACGTTTAACTCTACAACACGGCACAAGACAAGGATGTCCGCTTGCCCCTTTACTATTCGCCATCTTTATTGAACACCTCACCATCCGTCAAAACAGTAATATTGTAGGCATACAAACAGGAAACCCTGTTCACAAAATCAGTTTGTATGCAGACAATATCTTGTTGTACATACGGAACCCAATATCATTCCTACCAGAGGTGTTCGATCTTATATCTAAATTCTCAGCTATCTCAGACTATGTGGGGGGGACTGCAATGCTGCAACCCAGAAACTTCCCCTAACCATCACAATGGGCAATATTAGATACCTTGGTATTGATATCTCCACCAATCTATCAAGACTTATTTACCCTTAACTTCACTCCATTGCTCAAATCCATTGAAGAAGACCTCATTCGATGGAACAACCTACCCATCTCACTAATTGGTAGGATAGTAGCAGTGAAAATGAATATACTTCCAAAAATCGTTTCAATGACCCCAGTGCAACCAACAGTACACTGGTTTAATACGCTAGACTCAATAGTCACCAAATTTTATTGAAAAAATAAGAAAACGAGAGTTAAACTAGCAACACTACAGTAAAAAAAAAGACTGTGGGGGCCTAGCAGCCCCAAACTTTAGATAATACTATCTAGCAATCTTCAATTTATAATTAAATGGTTTCAACCAGAGCAACAATTGGCCCATGGATGGTGAGACATTGAACAAACTCAATGTGAGGAGTTATCATGATCTGATCTCCCATTCCTAACTGAATCAATAAGAAAACATATTTGCTTTTGGTGGAAATTCCTCAAACTCAGTGGTCACACTCTATCTCCAAACAAATTCATGCCAATCTGGCACAACCAAGATTTTCTGGTTAAAAACAGACCAATAATCTTTAGGTTTTGGAAAAGACAAGGAATTACTCATCTGGAACACATTTTTGAAAAAAAGTTAGCTTATCTCCTTCCCAACCTTAACCCAAAGGTATATGGGTGGCCATGGCTTCCTTCTGTAACAGGTGTGGTTAGGACCCAATTGCAGCACAAAGACGGGCAGGGATATTTGGTAATGTCTTTTATTTGTAGAGCAGACGGAAGACAAGCAGGGGGCAGGCAGGATACATCATCGGGGACAGGCAGGTTCGATAATGAGGAGTACAGACAGAAGACAGGCGGGGGGGCAGGCAGGGTACGTGGTCTGAGCGAGGCAGAGTCGGTAGCGGGGAATCAGTCCGGAGAACGCTGGAGAGTTTGGTGCACGCATCGAAGACAGTCTGGCAGTGGGTGACTGGTGAGAGAGGCCTATATAGTGGTTAGATTGCAGATCTGGAACAGCTGTGGGCACAGGTGAATAGAGTTGGGCTAATGGGACAGGTAAGGAGAGGGAGGGGAAAGTAGAAGAAGGCGGAGATCATGACACCTTCAATTCCTTCAATTACAACAATCTCTAAAAGTTAAAAACAAATTGACGAACAACATCCTACAACCACCTCAAATGATTGAACATCTCACTCATATCGGTCACTTGAAAAATCCCTTTTCCAGAATATACAAACTTTTATGAAAAACAGATGACACCTTATCTTTACCTACAATGAAATGGGAAAGAGACCTTGCTGTTCCGACCGATATCAACCTGTGGAAGCTTATTTGCAACACCTTTTCTATGACCCAAACTCCAAAATGCAACTCATCCAATATAAGATCTTGCACAGAGCCCATATCACGGAACATAAAATGTTCAAAATGGGTTTTGTGGATGAAATACTCCCCCAGGGCGTGCTCCTGGGGAGTACCTGCAGCTGGCATCCGTGCGTTGGTTCGGGGAGTGGTTGTGGGTTCTGAAGCTCGGGTTGGGGGCAGGGGGTGTGGGTTGCTGGTTCGGGTTCATTGCTCCCCGGCCTGCTGCGCCCCTGGATAGATCCGGTCGCGATTCGCCTATCTCTCCCAGTGCCAAAACTCATACTCAGCACATACACATCACAATAGACCGAGGGCTTGCAGGATGGGTGGGGTGCAAGCCATGTGGGTGGGGATGTGGCAGGCAGCTGCTATCTTGCCTGTCACGCTCCTGCCCAAGCATGCTTCTCGTCCGTCCCAAAATTTTAATCCCACTCATATTAGATTAGAACACATACGCTCGCACACCAATCCTACTCCGAACAACACTCCACCAGACCAGGGTCTGCAGGGCAGGAGGGGTGCGAGTGATTCGGGTTCGACTTGCCTGAAGGACTCACACCCCCAACCCCGCAATTTAAATCGCAATTACCAACAGCACAGATTGAGCACTGGGGTTTTCCGGGGTGGCCGGTCGCTGGTGGGTTGGTGTGGAGGTGTGATTGGCCGGGGGGGGCGGTCGGGTGGGCCCCCCTGCTAGCTGGGCTGGAGTCCTTACGGCTTGTGCCTGGTGGCTTAGGATGTGCTGCGACCTGGCGGGGCTGCGGAGAGTGCCGCCAGGTACCTTCCGGAGCCCCTGGGGGGACTGCTTGTCGTTGTGGGTGTGGGTTGGTTGTCTGGGGAGCGGCTGTTGGCCTTTTGTTTCTACTGTGCCCATTCTGCAGAGAATGGGCACAGTACAAATGGGGATAAGTCATGTACACTCACCGGTGGACATCACACACACACACACACACACACACACACACACACACACATACAGGCAGTCCCATCACACACGCACACACCCCCACACCTGCTTGGAGTGCATCCCAGCACCCCCCTGGTTGCATTCCTCTCCTTTCCTCCCTCATTTACTGCCATATCTATGACAGGAAGAGGCCACATGACCAATTGTAGTTCCAGTTTTCCTGGACCTAATTAACTGTTTTTCAATACATGTTGTCGTCCAATGTTTATGTTTTTCTGTAAATGTTGTTTGTTTCTATGTTTATTTGTCTCATCCGTGGTGAATCTCCCCAGTTTTCCTGGACCTAATTAACTGTTTTTCAATAGATGTTGTCGTCCAATGTTTATGTTTTTCTGTAAATGTTGTTTGTTTCTATGTTTATTTGTCTCATCCGTGGTGAATCTCCCCTTCTTGGAGTAGTGATCAGTTATTTATAGACCCAAACATGATAAATAGTTCTCCAAAGAGGGGGATTGGTGGTGGTTCTCATAACCAAAAACTGTGCTCTTGTCATTCTACAGGTCGTCCACAGGACAGAGTTATTGCAGCAGTTCTTGATGATTTATGAATTAATAAAGAGTTGCATTGCAGGTTAAGAACTTGAATTCCACTTGCAGACTAACTCTGTCCTAGATGCAATGGCATACAAATACTCAAATACTTAAATGACAGCACAGGTTAAAAAAAATGAAATTAAAAAAAAAAAAAAAAAAAGGTGAACCTGGTGTCTGGAGGATCCAGGAAATTTTGAGCATCAAATTAATTTCCTGCATTGTGGTGAAATTTCATGCACCAATTTCTGCCTTTTCTGTATGATTTTTTTCATTTTTATAAAGGAAAACACAAAACTGTTTTTATTGGGGGGGACAAATTCACGTGTTCAAAATATTGAAGGGGGATGTATCACCTGCATCCATCCCGAAATCTACCTCGCTAAACGCAATCTTGGCTATTAAACAACAACTATTTAAAGGTTGCCTAGATCTTTCCAGTGAACACCAGAAGAACAGAAGCTACATGAGAATTCTAACTGAACCATTAAAATGCTCTGCGTGAAGTTAGAAGACAATGGAGCAAGGAAAATACAGGTGCTCCTCACTTAACGACGTACCAGTTTAATGACCGTTCGGACGTTTGGCCAGCTCTCCAACCAGTCGGTATTGTACGCTGTGTACAATACCGCAGCGTGTGCTCTGCATGCTTGGCGTCAAGCATCTCATCGCGCATCACCGTTCTCAGTCTCAGTCTCGTTACCGCAGTCTGTCAGTGTTCACTACACTAGTGTTTGCAATCGCCACACCCCCTAACCGTGAAATATCACGGGTCCTCACTTATCGACCAATTCGCTTACAGACCTGGTCCTAGGAACAGACCTTGGATAGGATAGATTTTTTTCATTAAATGCATTGCTTTCATTATAATTTGTGCATTTTATTTTCGTTTTTTTATTCCAGTCACATTAAATCATTGTAATTTCTTTGTTGTGGAATAAATATAAATACAATATTCAATATTTCATAGAAATGCTTGGGAGCCATTAGAGCTGGCTCTTTTCAGTGAGCCAGATCATCGTGAGTCTCTTCTCCTCTGCCCACCACGTCCGTGTCCGCTCTGTACGTACTTCTCGAATCTGACTTTTTCCCTAATTCTACTCATCAGGTGTGAGTGATGCACAGCACTGATCACTGTAGTGAGTGACAAAGGAAACAACATATTTTATGAAAAATGAAAATCCACACAAATGTTCAAGGCCCCCTAGTGCGCAAGGCCCCAGGCAATTACTTAACTATGCCCTATGGAATGACCGTCTATGCTCATAAGACACTTGGGATCCTTTTCCTATTGTCATTGAAGGACTAAACTTTCTGATATGGATACAAAAAGAAACTAACCAAATTCACTTCATGTAATAATTCAAATTCTTACCAAATGGACAATTGTGATGCATTAAGTAATTGAATAATTCATTACCACTACCAATACCATGTCAACCAGTGATAAACAAAGCCAATTCTAAACACTATATGGAAGAATTAAGAATGAAAGAGGAATACTGACATAGGAACCACTCTTTTTTTGTTAAATGGAGCGCTTTCCTGTATAGATTGCTGACTTGCTCATAGAACTGTTAAAAAGCTATAGTCGCAAAGAGGTGGAACGAGTGTAAAAAAATTATTTTGTTTCACAGTGAGTTGGGCTGCCGGCTTGGATAGTCGTTTTTTGTTCTCTCGCATAACTGTTTTAAAAGAGCTTGAAGTTTTGACCTTTTGGTGCAAAAACGACTCTGGAATCAATGTATAACTCCAAAATGCAAAACAAAACAAAAATGGAGTGGCTTCAAAATATTTTATCCTCAATATCTCTGATGTTGTCCTATTTACCTTTTTACTAGATACCAAGTAAGCAGGTACAAATATTCACCAACCAGAGGATAATCCTTGTGTCTGTGTCAGAAAAGCTATTTTGTGTGGCGGTCCTTATCAGAATGACCCTATAAACTGCTTGAACGCTGAGCCATTTACCTCACAAATGTCCTGAGTGCAAGGAAACACTGCAACTCAAACTTGTGCCATAGAAAAATAAAATCAATGCATGAATTATAGATGTAACCCAGACAGGGTATAAAATCCTTTCCCTGCAATATACACAACTGGAGATCTCACCAGTTGCGACTATCCATCAATCTCTCATTAGTGAAGTCTTAGATAAATTATTTCCTGTACTGCTATCCCCAGCAGAATTACAGCAGCAAGGTTAAGTTAGACAGCATTTGGATGAGTTCAAGTTGTACAAAAGCAAGCTCAGTTTCTCAATACTCTCTGCTACTGCATATACTACCAGATAACCAGAAGCCCCAAACGTATATTTCTCCACAGGGAGTTAATGTTGAGCCCTTATTCTACCAGCTGAATCCAATTAGTTAGAACCAATTTTGTGTACTATGAACTAGGGCTGCCCCCTGGAAGTCCACGAGTTGAATTATCAATCGGAAACCGATCAGTTGACTTAGATTCTTCAAGTCTAGCAGTGTTTTTATTTATTTATTCATTTATTTTTCTTCACTTAGTGTGCTTAGAAAATGCACAGGGATAACATTTCAACGGGGAATCATAAATATATATGTTTATATGTGTGAATCGTCCGCCTCCCGACATGGACACGAACACGGCTCTCTGTGCACCTGGATCGCCGTGCCCCGTTCCTCCAAATAAAACAATTAAAAAACAGTGTGGGGACGGGGCACTGAGGAGTGGATCACGACTCATATACTTGTTAAGATTATTTTCTCTGCATAACTTATGGAGAGGGGGTGATCGGGAAGAGAGTCACAGAGAAAGTGTCCCCATTACGCACTGTTTTGGCCAGCGCATCACCAGCATGCGCATCGTCAGCGCCGTCAGAGAGAGATAGGTGTGCAAAATGCACCCCAATCACTCCCTCTCTGCACCACCACTCAGGATGCCGCCCTAGGCGGCCACCTATCTCACCTACAGGAAGAGCTGGCCCCATGCCAAATAGTTGAATATTCGCATTGAACAGCCGAATCCAACTCGACTGACAAAATTCTGAGTCAGGTACAGCCCTACTCTGAACAGAGTAACTGACTGAGGATAGCAAATAAAAAAAACAATGTCTAAGATGTTCTGTCAGGCCATTGCTTGCATTTCATTTTTAATATATATATACATATATATATGTGTATGTGTTTTTGTGTAGTGTGCTGAACAGTATGCTTTATTATGCAACAGAACATTTTCCTCAGGTCTTAATTGTCTTTTTCTGAATGGTCTACCTATTTTTACTGTTATCCCTTGCAGTTATAAGTTAGGGTAGGTCCAGGGTTGGGTTGGATCACTTTGAAATGTAACCAGAATAAAATATAAAAAACAAATAAAAACCATGCGGTGATATTCCTAATTAGTTACTTGATTCGATATTATTTAATTAAATTATTTAAGCCAATGTAAATGTGATCAGAGACAGGGGCGCATCTACACATTACATCTACCAAACAACTGGGATTTTATGAAATGTTGTATCTCCTGGTTTCAACTCTTTAAATTTCATAAAAAATCTACTTAGAACTCTGAGAGACCTTAAGCATGTTTTATCACACGTCGCACTAATTTCCACTTACCACTTTCAAATTTCAACTCTCAATAATAGCATTTGGTCCATTTTGACAAATTATAATGTTTTAGATGTATATAAACTAAAAAAAAAAGTGTTATCTCCTATCCTATCCCATCTTATCTTGAAACAGAATTAGGATTTCTGCATGTTTTACATGGCATAGACCATATCAGACCAGTACTGGATTTAAAACCGAGTGTGATTAATTTGGTCTAAATCATCATCATCATAACATATAGACATATTTTATATAAGGGTGCTCCGATCAGTGTTTTTGGGGCCGATCACTGATCATGGGGTCTATTTGAAACCCTCTATCTATCATGTAGCATTATTTATTTAATTAATTATTCGTAACAACATTGTATATTAAGTATTACAATTAAGAGATGAGAAAGTATCATGAATTGAGCAGAACAGTTTGTTTATTGTCAGGATGTGCAACATATTCCACTCTTTCTTAAGCATGAGGGGCAAAGCTTCGGATGTATACCCTGTTTACAGCCGGCATTAACATGTGTCTTTGTTGATGATCCCAAGCAAACTGCTCTAATGCCTGGTATAAACGCACTCAATGCATCCTCAATGCGGTTTGTGTGACGATTGCTCAGACAAAATTCGGAGGTGGTCTGGACCACATATGGCCACATTCTTGCATGCCAAATTCAGACTACGTGCTTCCGGCCTAATTTTCTGCTTGCCAACAGGTTTTTGGAGATCTCCGAGCCCCAGATCAGAGGAAAATCATAGCGCGCTCCTGTGAGCGATGACCGTGTGGTGTGAACTGCACATGACGCGATTCGACTGCTCACTGGGCCCTCGCCATTGGCTCGTAGACGCTGGCGAGATATCAAGCAGGTTTAATATGTGGTTATGTCAGGAGAGAGAGAGGGGGGGGGGGGGGAGGGAGGGAGTGAGAGTGAGAGTATAGACATTTCTTTTCAGAGATAACTAGGTATGCAGGGATATGTTGATGTCTTCACCAGGTTTGAGACAGCTGTTCACTATAAGGACAGCTCTCTATGTAGCCCAGACTTCCTCCTTTGGAGAGAAAGAGAGACTTTGACTTTCAAGGTTCCTTTATTTTCAGTAAGTCATGTCACAGAAACTTGATTACGAGGGAACCAGAAAAAAAAATAAAAAATTAAAGACAAACCACAGGAAAATCACAAGTCAGTAAAAGTATAGACATTTCTCTTCAGAGATAACTAGGTACGCAGGGATCTTTTGATGTCTTCACCAGGTTTGAGACAGCTGTTCACTATAAGGACAGTTCCCTATGTAGCCCAGATGAGGGAGAGGGATAGAGGGTGGGGGCACTAACCCCAGCACAGCCAGTCAACAGAGACAATATCACAGCTACCACAGGAAAATCACACGTTAATAATGAGGGAATCATTATGGGCCGAGCACACCACCTCCCCAACACCCCATACACTCCTGAAAGTGTCGGGCGGGGTGAGAGTAGACCAATCGTCATCTGGGCCGGATCCACTGACTCCTGGCCCCTCACAGCGTTCTTTCTGCTTTTCCAAATGGCCAGTTTTGCCACCCCTGAAACAGTGTTCACCAGGGATGGACAGATTTGTTTGACACAGTGAAAACAGGACAGAAGATAAAAACTTTAAAAGAGAAGCTCTCCCCATACCCTGAACCCACCGCTGCCAGTAGCCCAAACAGCCCCTGCAGCCTAGGACACAGAACAAAAAAGTGCTGCAGCGTCTCCCTCTCAGAGCAGAAGATGCATCCCACCCCTGTGCTGGGATCCAGATGTACAAGATACCTGTTTGTGGCTACTGCCCCATGCACAATCCCCAACATTGACCCCCCATGGCGGTCAATGTTGATTGGGAAACATCGGCGTGGATAACAAGGAAGAGAAATTCTCTCCGTGCTTTTTGACATCTGATCGGCTCTTCTGATCGGCCTTTATACCGATCGCTGATCACACTATTTAGAACGAATATCGGCCGCACTCGGTGGCTGATTGATCAGAGCCCCCTTCATTTTATATTTGTGAAACCCTTAGTCTATTTCTGAAAACAGTTAGAAATAAGACTTTCACAGTTCTTACATACACACAGGATTTAAATGGATTGTAAACCAATATGCTGAGATTGAATAAATCTGTCCTGGATTATCAAATTAACCCTCAAATGCTGTGGCTATGGAAATGAGATTTCTGTCTGTTTTCACAAACACACAAAGCTTTTCATACCTTTTTAGTGATAAGTCATTTCTATAGTTAGTGCATGTCCATTTAAAAAGACTTTCTAAGACATTTTAATGGCACAGTTTAGCAAAATGTCAATGATTCAGTCCTGTGTTTCACAATGAAAGATGAAACTGCCGGTTAATGTCATACAACGGGCTAAGACAGCCTTTGTGACTCCGTTGTAGAGCCCTGAAGCCCCGCCCCCACTGGCAGACAGACATAGAGGTTCCTTCCTTTATAGTTAGATAACAGGCCAATAACCATGGTAAAATGCACATATTTGTGTGAATTTCCAACGCTTTTGGGAATTCCTTCCCTTCCTGCTCTTGTTTATTAAGCTCCAATGGCCTGTCAGTTCCACAACACAATTGAGTGAACTAGCTTTCTTTTAGTGTATTTTATTCATATATTTTATTTTTTTTTATAGAATGTGCTCTATCTTGAAATATATAACTTCAAACTTGCTATAACTTCCCAAAGCACCAAGGGAATATGGAGCTTCTAAGTCCAACCAATTTAACAGTCTCAGGAACCAAAAGCTGATATGCATGGTTGCTAACTTCGCAAACGCTTCTAAAAGTTAGTGTGGCACCCTGGGCAGCACTAATCATAATTATCAGTTAAAATGTATAATTCATTTATCTTTATAGATCTCTCTGAGGTCCCGCTCAACTATTTAAACAGGAACTCTTTAAAAGAACATACCACAGTGAAATTGACTACTGACAAGCCACGGATAGTGGTAGAAAAAACATTGTGAAGGGGGCTAGCGAGGCAAAACCTTTCTTGACAGTATTGATTACCCCCCTCACCAAACACACACACACACACACACACACACACTCAACCACATTTCTGCATCACTCCTTGCAGATTTTGCAGCCAAGACTGCACGTTCCTAGAAATCCCCCCAGCTGCCTGCTGTGTTATTTGTCAACCATTTAAGACCTGCTGTAGAGATTGAAATAATTCATCCAATGTAGAGTGGTGTGTGTTGGGAAGTTGGGATTGAAGTGTGTGTGTGTGTGTGTGTGTGTGTGTGTGTGTGTGTGTGTGTGTGTGTGTGTGTGTGTGTGTGTGTGTGTGTGTGTGTGTGTGTGTGTGTGTCATGCTGCTTTTCCTCTAGTTAGAGAAGGCGTAATGGCTCGATGGACCCGGGAACAGAGCACCTGCACCTGCACAGCCACCCAGCAGCCAATCAGCAGTCAAAAGCCAGTGCCATGCACAAACAAGCTTATTGAATTAATGTTAAAAGGCAAACCAGGCCTCGGGCTCAGTAATTATAAATCAAGCATAATCAGCAGAGCATAATTGATTCAGTAATTGTGTTTGCTTTGTCGAGCAAAGGCCTAAAACTTGCCAGCATTGATTAGGGAAGTTGTCATTGCCGTGGCAGCGTGTTTGGTGAATGTTAAAATGTCCGATTTATTTGATAACTTTTTTACCGACAAGCTTTTTACAGTAATGCCATGGACACACTACACGACTTTCAAAGTAGTCAGATCCGTGAACTGTTCACACTACACAACTTTCTGTCTTGTGATCGGGAATCTAGAAGTTGTTGTGGTTATAACTACATGACTGATTGGCGACAGGGGGTCATACATTACAAGCTCTTTCACAGGGAGGAATCCCTGACGAGTCCGTCGGGTCTCCAAACTATGTTTTGTCACTAAAAACACACACAAGAAGTGAAATTATGTGATACCATTAGCGGGACAGGATTCTTCATTTTTTATTATCTTCTTGATCACTCTAAAAACATTAATAAAAGCAGAATTTAAATAAGAAACCTGAAGAAGAAAAGTAAAATAGGTATGTTGTGTCTTTCTGGCAGCTGCTCCCCTTCCCACTTCACTCCGTGTCTGCTCTCATTGACTGTAGCTTGTTGCGTCACTCCCGAAGGGATCCCGACACGACCAGATATTAAACATGTTTGATATCTTGCCAGCGTTGGCGAGCACTTTACTGAGTGCTCGGCGCTCAGTAGGTTTGCATCGTGAGCAATTCACACCACACGCTCATCGCTCTTGGGAATGCGCTGTGATTTTCCTCCAATCTGGGACTATGCTTGGCGATCTCGAAAATCCTATATATATATATATATATATATATATATTTATTTATTTATTTATTTTTATTTTATTTTATTTTTATTTATTTATTATTATTATTATTATTATTATTATTATTATTATTTTTTTTTTTTTTTTTATTTATTGTGGTGGATGGGTTGGCTTGAGCAGCCACACCTGACCCTCGTTGGTTGGGCCAAGGCGCGGCAGGTTTAAAAACCCCATCCACACACAAACTCGGGAGAGGAGCCTGTGTCATGACATGTTCAATCTGCTCCTGGCTAATTCCACCAAGCCTTTGCTCTACAATAATAGGAAAGCAATGGAATACAAAAAGGAGAAAGGAGAAAATGGTAGTACGAAAATGCAGAAATTGGTTACAGTTGACTGTACACAATAAAATATTACAATATACACTAATCCTAATGATTAACAGCCACATATATAATAAATACATATATAAAGTATATTATAATAATTAGCAATTATTATAATATATTGTTATATATAAAAATGTAAACAATAAAAAATGACAGAAAAACTGTGCTGTAAACAGAAATAACCTGAATCAAATCAATATATTTACTTTCAAAACAGGTATATTTGTGCACAGATTTTTAAAGGTACTCAGCAGGTAGATTGTTCCAAGCATCTTGGAGAACTTGCCACAATTCTTCTGCAGATTAAGGCTCAGGTCTCAACTGTGTCTTTCTCTTCTTGTAATTCCAGACTGACTCAATGATGTTAAGATCAGGGCTCTGTGGGTGCTGTACCGTCTGTTGCAGGACTCCTTGTTCTTCTTTTCACTTAAGATAGTATGACTTTATGACTCTTTATGACACTTTATGATGTTTGATGTCATTGTCATGTTACAGATACACTGATCAGTCACAACATTAAAACCACCACTAATAACCAATAATATTGTGTAGCTCCGCCTCTACCGCCAAAACCGCTCTGACATGGACTCCACAAGACCTCTGAAGGTGTCCTGTGGTATCTGGCACCAAGACGTTAGCAGTAGATGCTTTAAGTCCTGTAAATTAAAAGGTGGGGCCCCTATAGATTGGGCTTGTTGTTCCAGCACATCTCTGATGTGATCTGATCACTGATCCTCGATTGGATCAGACAATCGGATCAAGTAGGACAGGGGTCTCAAACTCAACTTACCTGGGGGCCGCTGGAGGTAGAGTTTGGGTGAGGCTGGGCCGCATCAAGTATTCCACAAAGAAAGGGTTTCAAGTATTCCAAAAAAAAGTACAACTTATTTTCCCTTTCCTATTGCAACACTATGCTGTCTTTATTAGGTCACTGATTACTCTTGAGTTGAGTCCGCCCACTTCCTAAGTCCTCTGTACCTTGCACTGGGTGACAGGATATATTTTCCTTCCACTTAGTGTCACTCTGGAATCACGTTTCAACCAAGCGACTAACGCATCGGCTAACTTGTCAACAAACACCACCAGAAGCTGTCACGAGCCTGAGCTATGGTAGCCCATAAGTGATTAAAAAAATATTAAATGCCCAGGGCAACGACTCGGCAAAAAGGTGCGTGTGAGAAAAACGCGCGGGCCGCACTAACACTAAACTTTGATGTCAAGTAGGGGGCAACAAAATATCATCCCTCGGGCCTCAATTGGCCCGCGGGCCGCGAGTTTGAGACCCCTGACGTAGGAAAACATGATTCATCAGACCAGGCCACCTACTTCCATTGCTCCATGGTCCAGTTCTGACGCTCACATGCCCATTGTAGGCACTTTTGGCAGTGGAAAAGGGTCAACATGGGCACTCTGACCGGTCTGCAGCTATACAGCCCCATACACAGCAAGCTGAGATGCATTGTGTGTTCTGGCACCTTTCTATAATAGCCAGCATTAACTTTTTCAACAATTTGTGCTCCCAGTAGCTTTTCTATGCGATCGGACAAGATGGGCTAGACTTTGCTCCCCACGCACATCAATGAGCCCATGGGCACCCATGACCCTGTCACTGGTTTACCAGTTGTCCTTCCTTGGACCATTTTTGGCCATTTTTCCTGCTTCCAACACATCAACTTCAAGAACTGACTGTTCACTTGCTACCTAATATATCCCCCCGTTGACAGGAGCCATTGGAACGAGATGAGATGTTTTTCACTTCACCTGTCAGTGGGTTTTAATGTTGTTGTGATCGGTGTATATTGACACACTTATGCAGAAGATTTTAATTAACTGTCTAAGACAAACAACAAATGTTTTTTGTGTAACATCTATTGTGCCTAAAACGTTTGCACGGTAGTGTATATATTGTGTATAAGTGACCCAGAAAAAATGTTAATCGGAAAAACTTACAGTTAATCTAATTAGACAGTAGACTTTTTTCTGAAATCTGGTTTGTTCACACTGCAATGGTAGAAAGAAAAAAGAAAAAAACGTCCATCTTCTATGTCCCAAGACAACAGTTTAAGCATCAGAAATTAGCAATATTCTTTAAAGAACGACAATCGTTTCACGGCTGACCTAGTTGTTGAGGCATTGCACTGAAGTATGTTGTGCCTCGCAGATCACAGTTCCTTCCAAACCAATGAAACCAAGCCCCCCCGGCCCCCCCAAAAAAAGCGCTGCCAGAGATGAGCTGCCAAGATATGCTCCGCTTGTATTCTGGGGGCTTCTCCTTACAGGGCCCACTATCTTCGACGTGAGCGGCTGTTGCGCAGAGATGAGAGACTCGACGGGGCCAAGATTGCACGCCCATCTTCAATCGAGTCAGCATCCCCTGTCTGCTCTCCGGTTATCTCGATGTGTCAAGGAAACAGTCAGGTGCTGCCAGTTCTCCCTGCTTGTCTGCCACCCGACCCCCATAAGCATTCTTGCGGTGTGGGCCTTTGCTATGCCAGACGTCAGCCTCTCGTACCCATGGCCTCAAAAACCCTTTGTTCCTGTGTTATTTAAATGGAAAAATGTTCATTGTTATGCTCCAGTTAAAATATTTAAAGTATTCCATTTGATTTCTTTGCTTCTTTACTTATTTTTAATCAGGTTCATAGTTCAATACCCCGCCCCCCCCTTCTAATTGAACACTGTTTCCTAAGATGATAGTTGAATCCACCTCTCCGGATATACAACTGGCTTGTTTGTTTGATATATATTTATATATTTTTATCTCTCAGATTAATCCCTGCAACCCTCCCTCCCTCCCTCCATCCCACCCTCACACTTCAGTGGGTAAACTCGCACTTGGGAAATCAAGACATGCTGCTATTCTGGCTGGTGGTAAACAACAAAAAAATAACAAGAACAACAACAAAAAAAAAAAGCCGCATCCGAGAGGAAAAGATGTGCAGACTGTTTTCTAAATAACCACCCCCCATTGGTGTGTCACTCTGCTAGGGTTGGGCTATCTTAAGTTCAAAGGTCTCTGCGGTGCCTCATCGTTTTTTCTTTGTTTTTGCCGTCTTAGAGTTCGCCGGCCTGTTGACAGTCACACATGTTCCACTCAATTGACTTCCCTCAAATTTCACACCTGTCATCCTGCCTGATCCCTCACAGAGCTGCAACTCGTCTTAGTGTGAAAGCCCCGACTGCTCTCCACTGTGCTTTGGAATCATGGTGGGCAGTCACTACGTGCCATATGAACAAAAAATAAATAAAAATTCTTCTGTTTTTAACACTGGTTTCAACAACTCCAATGGCTGCTTTTCGCTGAGGAATACTAATGAAAAAAAGGAAGATTATAAAAGGGCTGGGGTGGGATTCACAGATAGGGTCCCCATTTTTTAACCCGGATCTTATTAAAATGCCAGTTCCCATTATTAATAACGGTTCATATCAGAACCTCGCTGAGTGCTTTACTATTGAGAAACATACCACTCCATGCCTTTATCTTAATCTTTATTATTTTCTCCGGGTTTTATTGACTCTTTTGCACTTCCACCAGCTCTGTTGGCTATATCTGTGCTAATGTACGAGACAAGAAATGACTATTATTACTGTTATCCAAAACATTTGCCATTGCCATGCTTGATCTCAGTTGTAAAGCCTTCAGCGAGGTTGTACTATATGAAGTTATAAATGACAGAAACAAACATTTTAAAAAAGCCTGACTTGCAAAATAGGAACTATATTTAACTAACTTTAACTATCCTTAACTATTCAGCCAATATGGGTTATCTTTTCCTGATAGCGTCTATTAATTTGCAGAAATATGTCCAAACTTACAGTAACACAAACTCCAGCGCAAAGATTTAAAAAATGAATATATGCATGCAAATACATTGAGCATTTGCATTGCTGTTCTTGCTTATGCTATTCTTGGTGATTGTTGTCCTCACTCCTCTTTTTTGGGTGAGAGCATTTAGCTAGCTGGCCAATCAGAAGCTACTTCATTGTGGAAAGATTCTGTGAAAAACTGACCCATTTATGGATATTTGATATTAAACATAATGCTAAAAAGTCATGACATACTCACATGGGATGTAGCAAGCCAGTGGAGTAACATGATGGTGATAGGCCCCAGTAAAACATTTTCCCCACATTCTCCCCACGCGCAGTGCGGCTCTAGCCACTTTACCGCTCTATGCAATCTGTTGCACCGATGGCCGCACCGATGGGATGGGTCATGGGTTCAGCTGTACCGGTGGCACTGGCGGTAGTTACGCCATAATACCATAATTCCATAATTCCTTGTACATCCTTGTGCTTACTCTAGGCTGCCACTTGTCCATATTTGGCTCATGCGTTTGCATAGTGGTGCTTCGTGATAACTTGTGTAGATAGATGTAAACATATTTGTATCTCTTCTCTGCAGTATCTCTCTAAGATACTAAGTAATGCCTGACTTTCCCTCCGGGTATAAATAGAGTGTTATCTTATCATCCGGCAAATCCTTTTTCTCTAATGCATGTCTTCTTCTGACTGATTTGTCACTTGAGGTAGTGGGGGTATTTTTTATCCAATGATGCTGTTCTATTTTATGATTGTTCATCCGTAACAACCATTTTACTGACCACAGCCCTCAGAACTGGTTTTTAAATTCACTGCGGCTCCTTTCATTTATTGCCCGTGCCTGATCTTAGCATTCTTGAAGGGAACAGCGTACCCCTCTTTCTTAAAAATTGCAGACTAAAAATATGGAATTTTTAAACTAAATAATCTCACGGATTACCACTTTAAATCAGAAGTGAGTTTTTGAGGGAGGGAAATGTCTGTTCTTCATTGTCCACCTAGAACTTCCCAGTAATAGTGAGTAGCAGTATATGGAATTATATCCAGGCAAAGTAGATATAGAGTCACATGTTCTCCTCAACTGTACAGGAATGCAACATTTTGGCATGTTCCAAATGGCCTTGTTTACCCTCCTTTTAACAGATCCAAGAGTCAAGACTCATTTTCTGAAGAACATCCTATATTGGTCTCAGAATCTCACCTCTATCTCCTACCCCCCACCCCCCACAACCACCGCTAGTCAGCCTCTTCATCACCCATGGGCTCACCCAATCTCCCTTCACCTTGCTCCCTACCACTCAGATAGCACTCTCCTCATCACTGGAGTGGAGAGGACCATCTGCGGGCTTATCTTGCTCTGCCATAGAGCGGTAAACATTCATTTTTGTGGCTGTCAGTTCGCTGAAGTTGGGCAGCGGTGTGGAACGCCTCTGCGGCATGAGCCACAATCCCAGCAGCGAAAATATAGCTGGCTCCAAAGCTGCGTGAGTCACTCTGCTTCCCCATTCTGCTTTCCTAGCCCTTTCTGAGGGAACAATGTTATTCCTTCTAAGTCTGCCACCTACTGATTTAGTGGTTATGCTATGTGGGATACTGTCCTTTTTCCCCTTTTCCCTCCCTCCTCTCCATTTGAGAGTTGACAAATACATGTCTACATATGTACAGCTCAAAAGACATGCTTTTGACATTATTTCATTATTAATGAATCATACAATTTCCTTGAAAATATGTGCTGTATTTATTCACTAAGTATGTAATTTCTATTTTTGTTATGGAAGAGGTACTATACATTTTGGCAAACATTTTAACACAAGGGTTAGAAATGGATACCTGAGCCCCAACATACTCTTTATTCACATATTATCACATACTTCACATCAATCACTATAATCTCCAGAACGTTGTAACACAGGTCCCAGAGCCTTATTAATCTAACTACTACATCCTGCTATTCTAAATCTCAGCCTCTCTAAATGGAGGACTTCACCCAGTTCCCTCAGCCACATCTCAAATGCTGGCACTGTATTTCATTTCCATTGCTGCAATATAATTTTTTTTGCCAAGCCATGGCCAGGTAAACAGCCCATTTCTTCGTACTCAGTTCAGGCTCAGGGTTGTCAGTGGTACACAAAATGGCTATTAAAGGATTAGGTTCCCATTTCCTTTTCAACGCTTTTGTAAAAAAGTCAATGATTGAGGACCAGTAAGGATTTAGCATAGAGCATGTGAAGTATTGGTGAGTGAGGGTGCCCTCCTCTCAATTTCATTTATTGCATTCTGCGAAGACCGTCGGAATTTGTTTTTTTTAGTTTTACCTTTGAGTAGTGAAGCCTCTACATGTCTGGCATTAATAGAATGGTGATATATGTTTGCTATAGATCTTTCCCATCCCTCATCGGTAATTTCCAGAGCCATTCTCAGCTTCCAAATCAGCCTTACGTTAGGCTGTACCTCAGTCAAAAGACCTCGATTAAGAACAGAAACTGCACCACTTGAGCCGGGTTTGATGCTTATTATTGTGTCTAATGCACAATGTGATTGTATTTTTGCATAATTTGATATGTGAGTCCTGAAAAAATCCTTAACTTGTAGATACAGACAAAAATGAGAGTGTAAACCACATGATTGTTTTAGCTTTTCAAATTGTATATTAAGGTTTTATATTAAGATGCCTTGTTCTTTCCATAGTGCAAAAGCAGAGTCGATCCTTGCAGGGATAAAAGCATGATTTTCTCCAATGGGGCTCCAATATGACTCTTAATTTGTTTCCATATCTTTAGATAGTTATGAATCAGGAAGTTCCCTTCATTTAATGATTTGTCTACCTCAACAGGGCTATTTAAGAGGGCAGAGAGCGATGTCCCACTACATGCTGTTCGCTCCAGATTCAGCCAAGCTGGGGAACCATCAGCTGAATTATTGTCATTAGGGCATGTTCTCCAGTATAATACATTTAAATGAGCAACCCAATAAAAGCTCTTAAAATTAGTCCACCATCTATCTTTAGCTTGCAAATACTTTTTATTAATCCAAGTTGTCTTATATTGCCAAATAAATGGCAAAATGATGGAGTCAATCTTTCAAAAAAAACCCTTTGCTTTATGCTAGATATAGCATATTACAACCACCATTTTAATTGCATTGATTCGTCCCACCATGGAGAGAGGTAGTGTTTCCCAAAAGTCTATATTCTGCTTCAGTTGTTCCATCCTTTGATGCCAGTTCACCCAAAGTAGCTATTCTTGCTTCCTGGTGACATTGATGCCTAGATAAGTAAACTGTTTTCTGGCTATTTTAAATGGTATTGTGTCCTGTAGGGAATTGTTCGGTTTCAAGTGAACCGACATCAGTTCACTTTTCTCTCAATTGATCTGGAACCCTGGAAATGTTCCAAAATGATTGATTAGCTCAAGAAGATATCTTATTGACAGCTGAGGGCTGCTGAGATACACAAGTACATCACCGTGTTAAGCAAAATTTGATGAGGCTGCCCTTAATAACTATAGGGGATATATTTGGGTGCTGTCTAATACTCATAGTTAGTGGTTCTAGGACTAGAGCAAGAAAAAGGAGATAAGCAGCATCCCTGCCTAGTAGACCCATGTAGTCTAAATGAAGGGAAATATCCTGATTTGCAATTGCGCTTGCTGTAGGCTGGGCATAAAGTATTTTAATCCAATCTATGAATGTTTTACCAAAACCATTTTTTTCTAACGTGTCATCAATTCAATGCCCATTCGATCTGATCCAAAGGCCATGGCCATGAAGTGGAATAACCACTGTTACCAACAGAGTTTCCTTGATTAAAAAATGCTTCTGTCCTGGAAGATTTCAATGCCCGGGACAAATGGGAGAGATTCCAGTCAAATATTATCGGTATTTATTGTGCTTAAAAACAATTGATAGACAGGCTATATAAAGAATGAAATCATGAATGCATATAGCTTTATAATATTTTTTTATTGAACATTGAAAATAAAATAAGTCACGTCAGTTAACGCCGTTTTAAAAATAAATAAATAAATAAATATTACGCATGCAAAATCAAAAAACTAAATAAATACGGCAAGTAGGTCTAATTAAATAATTAAAGTTTGTGGTGTTCCACGTCTGGTTGACATATTTTACAAATTGGATATTTACTGTCTTTGGGTCAAAACTTAAATATCCAAAAAAAATCCCAGCCAAACCATGGATGTATGTGTCCTTGTTGTCACATTACATCATCTTTCTGATTCTCCTCCGAGTTCTGGATACTGATGTTCTGTCGCTGCTCTGTGTGTGTGTGTGTGTGTGTGTGTGTGTGTGTGTGTGTGTGTGTGTGTGTGTGTGTGTGTGTGTGTTTGTGTGTTTACAAGTGCAACCTGTCCAGGAGTGAGGGGGTAGGGCTTATTTCTATGTCGACTTACGTGATTGGTTAGAGGTGACAGGTCAGCTTCAGATCGTCCAAACTGATTGGTTTTCCGTTGCAACTTCCGTTACGTGGAAATGAACGGATCTGCTGAATTTTTTTTTTTTATCGAAATTATCGGGTCTTTTTTATTTCAACATAGAGGAAAAAAATACAAGTGATAATTATCGTTATCGTTTCATCACCCAGCACAAATTAAAATTGTGCTTAGAGGGAATTATTTTCACCGGACATTATGACCGGAGAGATTTACATCTGTCGGTCTTGAACAGATTTTCCCGGTCAAAAACCAGTAATTACAGGATAACTGAAACTCTGGTTCCCGATGTCGACAATATAGAACATTAAATAAGCAAAGCAGGTTGGAGTACATCTGTTGCTTTGGGATAAAACCTGTTTGATCAGGGTTTACTATGGTACGTATGTATGTGAGCTTTCAAACGATTATCTTACTAATCCGTTTTGATTCTATTGGGAGAAGAGACACAGGCCTGTATGATGCAGGATCAAATTTGTCACCCCCGAAGTACACCCAATGCAATTATACAGTATATCTTCTGTTAGGATCTGAAACAGTACACCGATGTTTATACATTTTTACGTATAATTTTGCCACACTTCTCGCTCTCACACCATCATTTGATTGAAAGAAAGATTTTTTTAATGTGAATCACTTGAAGAAATATAAAATCTGCTTTTAAGCCTTTCAAATGTGTACCTTTTCCCATTTCACCAGATGATTAAGCCCTCGTACGTTCCAGCTTAAATATCTAGTTGGAGTGACAGGTCCATTCACTTCCTTTTAATTGTAATCATAAACAGTAAGCGTGACTGAAAAACACCAAAATTAAGAATAATGAGCACACATATCATGTAGCCATCCCCCCCGCACTCATTCTCCGGATCTGCAATTCTCCCCCAACACCACCAAAAAAAAATTTATACTTGTCGCCAAATGTAAACTCCCCTCCATGAAAGGTAACAACATCTCCTTAATAAAAAAGAAAAGCCCCAAGCCCCTCCATATCCCGCAGTGCTCCAAGCTTGGGACACCACGATGAAAGACATTTTTAAACTACACCTTGCAGATCTAATATGAGTGAAGATTCAGCAATTGGAATGCTTACTTTTAGCCTCAAATGTCTTCAGAAACAGATTTAAGTGTGCTGATAAGGTGAAATCCGTGAATGTTAACAGAGAAATACAACGGAATCCGGGTAAAGCTCAAACCCCATTGGCTCACAGAACCTGAACTTGTGCTCAAACTCACAAGCTCATTTACATGGAAAGCTACACGCACAGAAACAGCTCGTTTTGGAATACTATGGTTTTGAGGCATGGTACAAGCTCGAATGCATAATTCGAGTGGTATTTTCACCAAACAAAAATTCAAAAACATGTTTTGGGGACCTCAGAGACCATGTATTAACTTGTTGAAAACGAGCATAATAGGTCCCCTTTAAATATGTAAGTAGCTTGAATGAAAGTGTAACTTGAATCTAAAACAAAAATAGATGTGGATTTAGAGCGCAGGGATGAGAGCCAAAAAAAAACCCACGGTTACCCCTGAAGTCCGGATATAATGTATTCATATTCTACGAAATTTCTTCATTGTTAAATGCACATGTGTGTGCACAGGTATATATGTGGGTGTGTGTGTGTGTGCATGTGTGTGCGTGTGTGTGTGCGCGCGCGTGTGTGTGTGTGTGTGCGCGCGCGTGCGTGTGTGCACGTGCACTTGCGCGCGTGCGTGTGTGTGTGTGTATGTGTGCACCGAGATGTGCACCTCACACACTTCCTAGTCTTACGGGGGAGAAATTGAATGGTCATGTTTAAAATGATCTTAAAATCGTTAAACTAATCTCTCACCCCTATTATTGAAAAGTCACTTTTACAACAACATCTTGTGTTTCTTCAAGTTGAACGTTGACAGGAATAGTCTTGAATAATCATGAATAGTTTACATGAATAGTCTTAGAAACAAGATTAGGGCAGATGAGATTCATTTTTTTAAAGGATTGCAGTGAAATTAATATGTGCTCTTTGAACATCTGATACCAGGCAAATTTATATTATACTCATTGTACAATGTCATCATTTGGTGCGTCTTGTTTCCAAAGGTGAGCCTCTTCAGTAATTCTAAAACCTTAGTTTATGGAAAGCTAATGACCTCTACTTGTGACAGGTGTACACAAAGGATAGGCATGTAATTTGTGGTTGTGTGTGTGTGTGTGCGTGTGGGTGGGTGGGTGTGTATTTATCTATATATCAACAATGTCCTATGCTTCATATCTATTTACAAGGTATATAATTGTATTCTCCCACGACGGAGGGCACTCATCTCATCTTAAATCTGCAATATCAATTCATGCACAAACACACACACGCACACGCACACACACACACACACACACACACACACACACACACACACACAGGCTTAACAGTTCCCTGTGTGCTGGTCTTCTCAAAGACCCCATTTCGATTCCCTAATGGCACAGAGAAATAGGTTTTAGGCATGGGAGATGCTATCTTTTTTCTCTTTTTTTGTCTGTGAGAGGGAGATGAAAGAGGACTGAGCTCCATATACGTGTGGCCACGAAGATTGCGACTCCCTGCCTCTCTTGTCCTCCCCACATTCTACAGGATTAATGACAGCAAACTATGGTGTTATGGTACCAGAGGGAGGAGAGAGATAGGCGGAGGATTATGGTATTGAATCCCTAAATTGATTTGTGTGCGTGTGCGTGTGCGTTTGCGCGCGTGCATGCGTGTATTGTTCTTGTAGTAATAGCTTTGTAGGATTTCACTCAGGATCCGTTTTTTACACCTGGCCACATGGCACGCAAACTAGAAATAAACGCACAAAGTTAGTTTTGACCAGTTGCTGTACAGGTATCAAGGTCCAACCAATTTAATTGAAATGACCTTGATTGATTGTACTCAAAAAATTATATTTTCTGGATGTAGTCATAGCCATGAAACCAAACAGATCAAGAGAAGTCACAAAGTACTTCAACTTCAAGAATGAGTCATCCCCCAGGAACACTTTATTTTAATAACCCCAGAAAAAAAATAAACAAAGAGCAACTTAAAAGGTTGGTAGTTCATAAAATACAGAATATATATCGAGTTTAGAATGCATTGCTTCAATCATGAATTGTCTTCGTTGATTCTCATCTAAATCATATTTTAGGTTCTGTTCTGTCATTTATTTATGCCTGGTGTAAGGGTCATATTGTTTTATATTACAGGAAAAATTTAGGTATTTTAAGTTGGCGGATAAAAAAAAGTTTTATTTCTTGGAGGGAAAATCATTGATGGGGGACCATTACTCTGGCAGAGGCTCAAATGCAGAAATTTGTTGTGATATTTCACAATTTTTTTAAGTAAGACTGGAACCTATTAATCCACCCATTTGGCCACTTTAAAAAGAGGCTAGTAAAACTTCAAATCTAGTCACTTTAATTGAAGTATTGCATTGCATACCTGTTTTGTCTTACCTCCAGTAGTACAGTGGTACCTCGACTTACGACTGCATCTACTTACGACTAATCCAAGATACGAGTAGCGATAGTCGTGAAAATTTGTATCGATTTGTGACCGACTGCTCCAAGATATGACCGTGGAAATTTGCAGTTGGTGCGTCGGCAGCCAGTCAGCAGTCAGTCAGCAGTCAGTCAGCAGTCAGTCAGCGGGCGACCTACATCGTGTGTGCACGTAGTTCGTGGCTTATCGATATTTTTTTCATATTTACTGTGTTTGTGCTGTGTATTCTGTTTATTTTCACCCTTCATGATTTCATAATTTATATGGGAAAAATTGCTTCGACGTACGACTGTTTTAACATACGACCGTTCTTATAGAATGAATTACAGTTGTAAGTCGAGGTACCACTGTATATTGCAGGGTTTGTCTCACAACACTGTGTCTATCTTTCCATTCAGTAGGACACTGCATTGTTTTGGCCCACAGATATTTAAGATGTCCAATATCAAGTTGACTCACTGCCATTATTGTCTGCATTTCATTTTGTCTTTTTTTCAGATAAGTACTTTTATATTACTTATACTTCACTACTTCTTTCTATTTTAGATTTTAAAATTTGTTTAAAAATTAACTGTTTAAATACTATAAATTGTGCTTTTAAATACTGTTTTATTTTAATCAATGCTATGCCCTTATTTTACGTATTTTGTAGAGTTGAGTTGGCTTGGAGACTAAGAATCTCATTACTGGTAATGACGCTTGCATTGTTATCTATTTGACCATATACTTGAAACTATAGTTACAAAGACCTAGTTTGATTGATCTCATTACAAAGCTGTTGAACATTGTAATTTTAAAAATGTAAATAAAAAACAGCTCCCATTTGAAATTAAACAGCTGTGCATCTACGTTAAAATAAATCATTAAGACCATCAATGAATGAAGATTAATTTGACAAAAAACAATTGACCTTTGAAAGATGACCTCTGGTCAGGGTTCAAAGGACAATATCTCAGGTAATGAGTCAGGGTTAGGGTTAGGGTTAGGCTTAGGGTTAGGGTTAGGGTTAGGGTTAGATTGTGTTTTTTTAAGTTAGCGCCATCTCATGGTGACACACTGCAACTGAAAAAATGGCCGCGTTTACAGTCTAAATTAAACACGCCCTGTCAGGACACATGAGAAGGAGAGCCAAATGGCAACTGGCTGGGAAGCGTATGGTGGCTGAAACTTGGCTGTAATTCGGCTGTCAGCTGCCAGGAAGAGGCCACTTCAAGTGGCTCCTACTGTATCTATCTATCTATCTATCTGTTACATGCATGCACATACATGTGGATCCATGCGTGTGTGCGCAGGTTTCCATGAGACGATCCATCCTGCTGTGTGCATACATTGTATGCACACAGCAGCTGTAGCGCTGAGGTGCTTGATCTTCCCCAAAGCCGCCAGCCCCCTATCCCCTCCTAGCACCGCTCCCGATATTTCTTCATCTAATTGGATTGCAGCTTGTCAGCAAGTCATTCCTCCACCACTGCAGCATTCCCGTTTGCAGTGCACACTCCCAAGCTTAGCCCTGAGCGATGACACTGCCTCATAAATCTACATGTCCGGGCTGTGACTCACGTCTGTCCCCTCTCTTCTCCTCTCCTCTCCTCTCCTCTCCTCTCTTCTCACATCCTCTCCGGTCTTCTCATTTACCTGACATTCCATCTATTGCTCTATCTGTCTACACTGCAAAAAATTATCAATGGCACAAAAGAAAGAAAGCCAACTGAATAATCCCATAAACTCAATTTTAGGCCATTCAATTCATCTCGAAATAAAAAAGAGAAGATGTATCTTTTTTTTCAGCTTGTCTTATCGCCTGTCTATATTTCACTATATTTCACTGTCTATTTTTCTATTTTTTTGGTGTTTTTCTGAGTATTATATATATTTTTTATTTGTTGTTCACTGTTTTAGCCCCAACTATTTTGTCTTTCCATTCCTGCTCTCTTATACACCTTGGCTGGCAGCTTCAACTTCAAATCGTCCATATTGGTCCTCCAGTAAGGCTGTGCACTTTGTTATGTAATAGTCTGTCAGTGGAGAACGTCTCATGCAGTCATGCTGGTGTATCCTGAGATTGATAGACACAGTACTCAGATCCATAGTGACTTACGGACTATGGATCACGGACTGTTACAGAACATTTTAGTGAAACCGACAGACCTGCAGTGCCTAGCTGTCAGCCCACTGGTAAATCTAAATTGCCGTTTTTAAACTACAGTTCGGTGAAACTGCCACTGACAAATGTTATATATGGATCAGTAAACAATCCATATTTTGTCATTACTGAAACAATGTGCAACCGCAGGCTGGCGGGAGCAAGCCGTTATCAGTCTACTCCCAATCAGGATTCATTCAGTTTTTAGCAAACCTCAATCAGTTTATGCAAGGTCAGACCTATCCAGTTTACTGTACAAAGTTTTGTATTGTCTCAGCAAGCGCATTCTGCTCAATCACAATCCCTGGCATTGCTAAACCACGGCGCTGCCGAACATTTTCAAATTACATTACTACCAGGCGCTCTTCTCTCCAGGGTTCTCAGCTTTGTTTTATTTATTTATTTATTTATTTATTTATTTATTCACTTATATATTTATAACATTTCCACGGGAAAAGGGGACAGCTTCGAGAACAATGCCTCAAGTCCCTGAATCCTCAACTGACGATTCAGAGCACTAGGAGGGTTGCTGTCGCTCAGCATTTGTTATTTTGGCACAGCCGGTGTACAAAATCAAATGCAATAAAACCATGTCTGGATTAGGACGTGTTCTGTGAAGGAAGAATCTTTTAATTGCGAAAGCTTTTGTGTGGCTTCACAAAAGAAGCAATGTTGCTAATCTGTAGCCCGGGGGTGGATGTTTTTTACTGTGATGGCAAGTGTGGTGGCAGCAAGAAAGCATTTGTGGAATAGGATTTTCGAGACATGGAGGGGGATTCAGTACTTCACTTAGTCAGTTGCAACTGGCATCTTATTGATTTAATAAATTCACAAGTTTTGATATTGATGCTTCAATTGGCCATCATCAGTGACTGTGCTTTAGATTGTTTTATAGGCAGAGAACTTACAATTTACAAGGTGAAAAAAGTAATATTTATTTGCTCATTGCCCTTTTATTGATAGCTGACATTGCAAGCTCTTAAAACAGACACTCTCTGTTTAGTTGGAAATGCCCGTTAACCCAGTCTTGTCAATCTTCACCCCAGTCATGCCCCATGAACTATGCCACTTAGGCTACATTCAACCTGCAGGCTAAAGTATCCAAAATCAGATTTTTTTATGGCTCATATGTGACTTAGATCTGTTTTTTTTTCACGACAGTGTGAACAACATAAATGACATGAAATCTGATCATTTCAATTCGGAATTGAAAATAAATACATCTACAATAAAAGATTCCGCCCCAGACTTCGGAACCGGCAAGCAAAGTGAGGTGCACCACAGCTGCCCCCAACGTGGCACCCGCACTGTAAACCAGGGTATACAGCGCGGGGAGGGAAAATAAATAATAGATAAAAAGATAAATAGACTGACCTGGCAAGGCGGCACCCATGAATAGCACTGGATCTAAAATACTGTGTGTGTTATGCCCACGGCCTCCCAGCGCCACTAGAGGCCGCTCTTGCCCCGGCTGGGGCACCTCCGAGCCACCTGCCCAGTCCGGCCGGGAGAGGGTGACTCCTCGCTAGGGTTACGTTCCGGTCGCTCCAGCTCCCACCCTGTCTCCCGTCCTCTGCCCCCAGCTACCCTCTCATGGGGCGATATAACACTCTCTTCTTCCGCTCTCATAGATTCTGGGGCGGATGTGAGTTTTCTCGACCTGGGACTAGCACGCCAGCTAGGGCTGACACCCATCCCTCTCCCCACACCGCTTGAGGTCAAGGGGCTGAACGGGTCACATCTGACCCGGATTACCCACCAGACAGCCCCCCTCAAGCTGCTACTCTCCGGCAACCACCGTGAGTGCTTGAGGTTCTTCTTCATAGAGTCCCCACTGAACCCCCTAGTTCTGGGGTACCCCTGGCTCCAGAGCCACAACCCTCAGATGGACTGGCGCTCAGGCGGCGTGAGCTCCTGGAGCACACACTGCCATGCCCACTGCCTCTGCTCGGCCTCAACCCTGCCGCCGGACGCGCCGCCGGGAGACCCCAAGAGCCCTGACCTGGTGGCCGCCGTGATGGAGTGGCCAACCCCAGCCAATAGGAAGCAGCTCTAACGGTTCCTCGGGTTTGCAGCTTCTACCGGCTCTTCATCCGAAACTTCAGCCGTATCGCCGCTCCCCTCTCAGCCCTTACCTCCACCGCAGTGGCCTTCAACTGGACCCCCGCGACCTCGACCTCAGGAGCCGCTTTTCTTCGGCCCCCGTCTTGGCCCAGCCCGACGCCAACCTCCAGTTCGTGGTAGAGGTGGACGCTTCAGACACTTTCTCAGCGCTCTCCAACCGACGGTAAGCCTCACCCCTGTGCCTTTTTGTCCCGCAGGCTCACCCCCCCTGAGTGCAACTATGACGTGGGTAACCAGGAACTCCTGGCCGTCAAACTAGCCCTGGAGGAGTGGCGCCACTGGCTTGAGGAAGCAATCCACCCCTTCGTCGTCTGGACCGATCATAAGAACTTGGCCTATATCCGGACGGCGAAGCAGCCCAACTCCCGGCAGGCCAGGTGGGCGTTGTTTTTCGGCCGGTTTAACTTCTCTCTATCCTACCGCCCAGGAACCAAGAACACCAAATCTGGCTCCCACCTGGGAGATTGAGTCCCTTGTCACCCCAGGAACACCAGCCCGACCCAGGTACCGGACCCCCTAACCGCCTGTTCGTCCCTGACTCCGCACCCTCCCAGGTTCTGCAGTGGGCCCATGCCTCCCGCCTCAGCTGCCATCCCGGGATCACCGGCACCCTGGCCGTCTTCTGCCAGCACTTCTGGTGGCCGACCCTGCTCCCTGACACCCGATCCTTCGTCTCGGCCTGTCCCACCTGCGACCATTCCAAGACCTCCACCCGACCCCGCTCCGGCCTCCTCCGCCCATTACCCATCCCGACTCGTCCTTGGTCCCACATCGCCGTGGACTTCGTCACTGGTCTCCCACCATCCCGGGGCAACACTACCATTCTCACTGTGGTGGCCCGCTTTTCTAAGGCGGCCCACTTCCTCGCCCTGCCCAAACTACCATCGGCAAGGGAGACTGCAGACCTGCTGGTAGCCGAGGTGTTCCTCCGCCATGGCATCCCGACAGATGTGGTGTGGGACAGAGGACCCCAGTTCACCTCCCAGGTCTGGCGCGCCTTCTGCTCGGCCCTGGGGGCACAGGTCAGTCTCTCCTCCGGTTTCTACCCCCAGACCAACGGCCAGACGGAGCGGGCAAACCAGGAGGTGGAGGCTATGTTCCGCTGCCTGACAACCTCTAGCCCCACCTCCTGGAGCGACCAGCTGCCATGGGCCAAATACGCCCACAACACCCTGGTCAACACCTCCTCCAGCCTGTCGCCTTTCCAATGCTCTCTGGGCTACCAACCCCCGCTGTTCCCTGCCGAGGAGGTTGAGATTGCCGTACCCTCCGTCCAGGCCCAAATTCGTCGCTGTCGGAGGACGTGGAGGAGGGCCCGCTCTGCCCTATTCCAGGCCTCTGCCAGGTCCCAGTGGCAGGAGAACCAGCACCGCGCGTCCGCACGCACATACGTCCCCGGACAGATGGTATGGCTCTCCACAAAGGACTTGCCCCTCAAGGTGGACTCCCGAAAACTCGCTCCCCGGTATGTTGGCCCCTTCCCCATTGTGTCAATCATCAACCCCTGTGCCGTACGCCTCTGTCTCCCTCCCTCCCTTCATGTCAACCCCACCTTCCATGTGTCCCTGATTAAGCCGCTGGTTTCCAGCCCTCTCTCCCTCCCCGCCAAGGCCCCACCACCCCTCTGGCACCATCGACGGTCATCCGGCCTTCACAGTGCAGCACCTGCTGGATGTGCGGCGCCGGGGGAGGGGCCTCCAGTACCTTGTGGACTGGGAGGGGTACGGTCCGGAGGAACGCTCCTGGGTCCCCCGGAGACAGATTCTGGATGCCTCCCTCATCCAGGATTTTAATCGAACTCGCCCTTCCGGTTCCAGGTGTCCGCCAATGGGCGTCCATAGAGGGGGTGTACTGTTAGGCCCACAGCCTCCCAGCGCCACTAGAGGCCGCTCTTGCCCCATCTGCAGCTCCCTACTTGAGCCCAATTGCACACACCTGGGATCAATTACCTGCATCACTCTCACAGTATTTACTCTCAGCTTCCCAGTCATTCCTTGACAGACCGTCAACTAGCTTACCCGAGTTGTACAACTACTGGCTCCCTTACTAGTTCCTAGTGCTTGTTTCAAGTTCCTAGTTTATGTCTCTTTGTCTCGTCTCGTCGACCCAGTCTGTCCGTCCTTCTCCATCCAGCCTGGTTCCCCGTCTCTCTACCCGGATCCTGGACCCCTCCTCCTGGTCATCATCATCCCTGCCCAGTCCGGCTCCACGGGTCCCCCCCCGGCCAGCTCCACCGTCTGGGCTAATAAACATTGTGTGTGTGTGTGTGTGTGTGTGTGTGTGTGTGTGTGTGTGTGTGTGTTTTATTTTACTTAATTTCCTGATTGAACGAAACAAAAAAAGCACCGTGCCCCTGTCTGGATTTTAAATATTTCGTCCGCATGCTTGAGCCGAGGTCCACGGTCCCATGCTACCGGACAACCACCGCATGCATTTTCCTGCCATGTTTACCTCCGTACTACAGCGTGCTGCGTGTGACGGCTTTGTTGCTTCTGCTTATGCGGGTCAGTTCTGGAGTGTGACCCCTTCACACTAGAATCTAATATTTGTCACATTTTAAATATAATTATGGAGGTGTGTTTCGGCCCAGGCCCAGGAAATGAGAGGGGGAAGGCAGGCAGAGGCAGAGACAGCCCTGTCTGGCCTGTATTTAACAAGTAAGTCCAACAAACTGTGGCACGTGGGCCAAAAGGGAAAAGAAAAGTCTTGTTGGCAAATCAACAAACAAGTCCACAGGGGGTTAGTTAATACATACAGTATACATTTAAGTTCAGGGCTTTAGTCCTGTCGGTGTGGGTTAGGTTCAGCACGGTGTCTCCGCCACACACCCATCATCCTACTTTGGGGGAAAAACTAAAGACTAGACTAGAGACTAGAGACTAAATCACTTCCTGGATTGGGATAGGACAAATCAGGGGAGCTCCTCCCTTTATCCGTCCGATCCCCAGCAGCTGCACCGCCTGTCTGCAGTGGCAGTGCACGTACCCTGGGTCCACCACAATGATGTGAATAGCCATACCAAAAATTCGGATCTGAGCATTAAATTCTAATTGCGCTAATTCCCACTCCGGCGCTAAGGCTTAGAGTGGGAACGTAGCCTAATATCTATGAACTTTCATTTAAGTTTGCATTAACAAACATTCAGCTATTGAAGGATTGCAGTTGGGAGACCCCTGTGCTACGGAGGCTATAAATAGCCTCGTGGAGGAAGAACGGTCATGTTTGGTAATATTGGTGCCGTTTTTTATGGCTTCCTTTAGCAGATGCTAGTTGTTGCTAATTATCCAATGTCACTGATTCCACCTTCAACTGTACAAATTGGTGGGCGAAATTTCATCTGGTGTGGTTTAAATTTCAGTTTGAGTCAGTGCATTAGATGCAGTTTGCCTGAATTTCTTGCACATTTATCTTTTGTCCTAAATGAGGTATCCCTTCCATCAGATATGCTGCAGTTTCCATCAACAATGTCCTCAACTGCCGAGCATCAGGCACTGCAAACTTTTGAGTATAGTCCATCAACTGTTCTCTCTCAGACTGAGATCAAACCATCTACAGGGATACAGGCTACAGCATGGTATTCATCCACTCCACCTCGTTATTGTCCCCTGTCATTAAGGAGATGAATGTGTGACCTTTTCTTTAAGGTGCCAGAGTACATCTTGCCAGGAAAATATGACCCCATGCACCTTGGAGCCCACCTTGGCATCCATTATCAAAATGGTAGTAAACATTTTTTCAATCTTATTGGCTGCAGGAAACACCCATTCCATTTGTGGGTTCATGTATAGCCTTACACCTGAGACCTTGCTTGTCACAGAATAACAGTATCTTATAAAGCTACAGTGGAACAAATTCAAATATTTTGACACAAATATTGTCTTTCTGCTGCAGTGTGTAATATTCTTATTCTGTGCGAGCTTGATTTCAGTGTGCATTAAAATGGACTAGACCAGTGAGTCCAGTAAGATGAATATATATTTTATTGTGGTAGACAACTGCTGCTGCTCATGTCACATAAACAAACGTGTCAGAGCAACAATAAATTGTAATCTCAACTTATATATTTTAGACGTTACATCTTTTGGGATAGCTCTTCAAGATAGTGAGAGATCTAGGCCCAAAGGCAATGGTTCATTTTGAAAAAAACAATATAAAAACTAGATGGGCCAAGGCGTATGTCAATCAGAGGCTTTGACTGAATCAATAAATGGAGTCAACACTTCTAGGGAGGTTCAGAAGGTGAATGTTAACTCTGTTGGTGTCGATAAAATATGTGGTATGTCAGTGAATGTATTCCGTCATATATAGTGAGAATCTAAGGTTGAGAAGGATTCAGCATCAACTTTGTTGCATCAGACTGGTGTGAAAGGTCTGTGTTCTTCAAATGGTTTACGCTTTCTTCTGGATTTTGAACTATAAATTGGCGTTAGACCTTTTTACTTATAAGCCACAACTCTTATTGTGATTTTTGTTTAGTGTTGACAAATCTTTATTCACAATTTATTTGAGCAAGGCATGGGAAATAAGTCAATTTTATCAGGTATGACAGGGTTTTATTTCTCTCTTGCACGTTCACAAAATAGCTTTTTTGGCTACATCCGAAAGATAACATAAGCGACGAGAAACAGGAAGTCGTGCCGCTTCCAACAGCTACAAATTTTTGGGATTTCTGTTACAACTAAAATTTCTTACTGTGTATAGATTACTCACTGTAACAAACGGTGTGACGAATTCAGGATCAGCATTCTAAACAGTACAATAACTAACTATAATAATTAATAATAATATAATAATTATAAAATATTTAATAATTAATTCAATAACTAACAATAACTTTTTGAAATGAAATATTATTTGAGTTCTAAAAGTTTGTTATACTTTATTGTCAAGGATGACATTTTTTTCATATTCCATAGGATCACACAAGGGAATAACGGTGAACGATCTGCTACTATTGGAGATGCATGAGTGAAGTGTCTCTTGCTGAGGGTGTTAGATGTGGGATCAATAAGGTAGGGGAAATTTTAGAGTGGAGAACATTTTGCTGCAGGCAAGTGTCTGGTTTGTATTCAGTGAGAGCAATTGCAATCAATTCTTTCCTGCCAAAATATTGTTTGAGGACACACAAGGCAGTATTTTTGATGAAGCCAGTGAATGGAATAGACTAAGTGAATTGGAATAGAATAGAATGTGAAATACCCGCACAAAAATGTGCTTCCGAAAATAAACCTTATAGACAATGACAATGGGAATTTCATTGTCATCAAAGTTAGCAGTGACCTTGTCTCATTACTCAGGGTACATAATTAAATTCACCAAATCCTGAAACTATCCCCTGAACATAACCTCAATCACAGACATACTACTACAAACACACAACACACAACCACTTGCTAAACTTCACAGTGAACACTGAAACTTGGCAGCTTCAGGTGCTATGCAACAGCAGACAGGTCCTCATAGAACTAGACACTATGCTGCTTCGCTCGGACTGAATGCAGAGAAGGCAGCGAGGCACACTATGTATCAAACTCTTAATTAAATGAAAGCGACTAATGTTCTGACACACACTGTGTGTTGCAACCAAGTGCATGAAACTGATCAGTCGCTGAACAGCAGAAGGAATAATAATTTGCGATGCTCCAATGTCGTTGTAAAATATATTTTTTTATTCCACTGACTCGCTTAGTTAGGTCTGGGACACGTATCCAAGTTTGCCTTTCTTCTTTTTTTTTTATGTGTGCTGAGCCTTTAGGCTGTAATGTCAGTACTGTAAAGGTCCTCTGAACTTTAATGACTGGGATCTGTATGGAGCTCTTGGTTTACTCAAAGTGAGCCTCAAGCCTGTTGTTGTTCTTTGACAACCCAGGGATAAAGACATCAAAGTGGCCCTGGAGGATCTTTTCTTTGACAGATTCTGTCTTATAGTGTATGAATTAATCTGAAAAAAATGCTGAGACGCTGAGAATGCTTAGCAGGTGAGAAGGTTTGTTGTGATGAAGTTTCAGTAGTATATTTAAGTGGGACAGTATGTTGAGGCCTGCACTGACATTTTTATACATGTTTGCATTCGAGAGCTGCGTGTCCCCTCTCACAAACACAATACGAATACAAGTACTCCTCATTTAATGACCTACCTTTTTAACGACCATTCGGACAGCTCTCCGACTAGTCGGTATACCATTGCTTGCGCGCTGCGTGCAGGGCGTCTCAGTGTCAAGCATCTCATCTCGCATCACCCCTCTCAGTCTCAGTCTCGCTCCCGCAGTCTGTCAGTATTCACTACACTAGCGTTCGCCATCACCACGCCCCCATTGCATTGCATTGTGTTGCACCAAATCAACTGGATCATAACTGTGTACTGTAGAGATACAGCTTCAAAAGCGATTGACACTGGCGGAAATCTAGGTTTGCACTGCCCTTTGTAAGTTGAACATTTTAGTTGGGTTGCACTGATGACCACAAATCAATCTTATGTCATTGTACCTCTTTTTCCATTGACACTAGAGGAAAAAGAGGCACAATGACATCACGATTAGGGTGTAGCAGCAATTAACCTTAATCGAGCTATAGAAGCCGGTGAACACACCACACATAGTTTTATGTGCTACTTCACTTAGTGTTGAGCTACTCTTTAAATAGTCTAAACATTCAAATTTACAGTGCCACCCTGTGTGATTGTCTCCTCTGGATAGGGCTGCCCCCTGAAAGTTGACAAGTCGAATCAGTCAGAAACTCCTCAGTCGACTGACATTCTTCGAGCAGTCGTTTTTTTGGGGGTTTATTTTCAGTTGGTGTGCATTAAAATAACAGTATAAAACAGATGGAAGCTAACAAAATGCACAGGGATAACATTTCAATTAGGAATTATAAACAAGGGGAATCATATATATTTTTTTATACGTGTGAACCTTCCGCTTCTGGACACGGACCCAGGCGCGTCTCCCCGTGTTCCTCAATCGTGGAGCGCAACACGGAGAGCCAAGCTTGTTCCTCCAAATAAAACAACTAAAAACAGTGTGGGGATGGGGCATGGAGGAACGGGGCATGACTCGTAGACTAGTTAAGATTACTTTCTGCGCATAACGCAGGGAAAGGGGATGATCAGAGAGAGAGTCACAATGAAAGTGTCCCCATTACGCACGGTTTCATTCTGTACCATTCCATACGGATATGTTTCACTCCATAAGGAGACGTAAAATAAAATAAAAACACACTGTTCTGGCGTGCCTTCGCGGGCCCCTGATCGCTGGTGCGCACACATCGTCAGTACTGTCAGAGAGGGAGAGGTGAGCTGTAAGCTTGGCTCTTCGGAATGGAATGACGGGTGGAGCCAGGCCCGGCCGACCTCCCCCCCGCTGCTGCCGCTGCCGGCAAATGGTCGAATATTTGCCTTGAACAGCCGAATCAGCTTCGACTGACAAAATTCTGTGTCGGGTACAGCCCTACCTCTGGCAATACCTTTCATGTCTGCAATTCAGAAGCAAGACTGACATATTGCACAGAGCTCCGATTTAGTCGCACCAAAAATAGTTCACACATAAACAGAACCCTACACGGTTGCTTGACATTAGATGTGTACATTACACACAAATATACTACATATTACAAATGTACCTACGGTCAATCATTTTAACTATGGCTTGTTTCCGTACCTGATGCCTGATGCCTTTAAAAGAGCTAAGCCATTACCCTCTCGTTTTGAGAAAAAAAAGTGTTGGGTGGAAAGTGGTACTGCTACATTAAGGCCTGATTGCTTTATTCAGATTCCTATTAGCTGGTAGAGATGTGGAGCTATTACGGTGGAAGCATTGTTAAGGAAACATAAGACTTCCCACAGTAGAAGATAGCATCCTGAAGCGAGGACAGATTAGATCTCACAGGTGCATTTGGGAGAGGAGAAGTGTTTGTTACGCTAGGCAAATTACACCGGCTCATCAAATCTAATGAATATTAAGTATTATTACGAGTGGCAGGGAGGAGGCAGGAATCCATTCATGTGAACAATTTATCGAGAGCCATTTGGATTGCACTCCTCCATTTCCCAAGAGGCTCTCAGTCCAGCAATTGACTCACATTAAAATATGAGAATTGTCTTTTTTCTCAAAATCAAGACTTGTTAAAAAGGAAATGTTGCAGATTTTTATGCATTGAAAATGTTGTGTCCTATAATAGAAAATCTCAAGTTGTTTTAAATAATTTGTCATCACATTTTTTCCTACACCTGGATGTTTTCCCTGACCAGATATCAAGCTGATATGTAGGTCAATGTATACTTGTGCATTCTAAATTATGAAGAAGATGTTGAATAGCCACATCATATTCTTGGCATCAAAACTAAATGGACTTCCACTGTAGCTTTATAAAACAACACTTCTAGATATCCAGTTTAATCCAAGAAGTACTCCCTTTACTTCCTTTGGCGAACCTCTAAGTTCAAAATACGAATACCTTTCAATAAACCTGATCATGTTAAGTTGGTTTCAATACACAATATATCAAGTTACATATTACAAATGACATATCCCAAAGTGCTGCATTGTTATAAACATGGCTTCTTTAATTTGCAGCATATGCCTCTCAGGAAGGCCTGGGTCTCTCCATCACCACAAGAATCCCTCCGCAGAGTGGGGCAGGCATTAACCCCACTACCCAGGACACTGACAGAAGACTTCCTGTGGTCACCACTGCCCCTCCTCTCAACATTCACAACCACCATCCATTCTACAGCTACCCCTCCTCTCACCCAGCGCCTTTTGGCCTGCAGGGAAGGCCACGCTTCGCCGAGAACACTGGGGGATTGGGACCTCGTAAAACTTCGACAAATCCCCAGCCACCTGGGGCTCCGTCTATGATGGCACACAGGAATTCCCCGGCTTTCCGCGGTACTCCACTGTTTGAGACCCGACCGGGAGACAACGCAGCAGCTCAACTTCAGGGGTACGCTGAGAGATACAAAATCTCTGGAGTGACGGCTGCACTCGCCACGCACACACAAACATTCAGTATGCAGCCAGACTTTCTCGATTTAACTTCTCCAGCTGCTGGGATGTGGAACATGGAGCCGCCATCTGCGACACCGCCTGCAGGGGAGAAAGACACAGCGGCATTACATAATTCTTACTCAGCCCCAGTGAGTCGAGGGATATTACCTGGCACCCCTGCTGGTGCAGATGAGGAGATGACCACCACCCCAATCACAACGACAACTGTCATCACCACTGCACAGAGCCCAGGTAAGGGTGGCTCTCCATTTAATGTGGCCTGCTGGTGCCACTCATAGTCAATCTCAACATAAAGATAGCCTTGTTCTTCACAAGAGATTTTCTTCAGAATATCAAAGCAGGTTATTTTGCCAACATACGCATTTAACTGATATCCTCTAAGTTTGCATCTCATATAACAATGCAGTGTTACCACCTTAATAAATGTTAAGGTTATGTTAAGTGGTGCTCCACTCTGCTCACAGTATGAGATACTTCAAACAGTTAAAGCCTTGACAAATAGGGGAGCTCTTACTGATCAGTGAATTAAATTAACTAAATGTCGTAATGGGCACTCCTTAATAACAGATGTAAACAAACAAGTCCATTGATGATGAAATTGGCAATCTCTACATAATAAGACACATAAGCCACCCTTGGTAACTTCTTGCCCAAGCCATGCACACGTACACTGGATTACTATGTTTTTACTAATCTAATGCCTTCAGGAGAAATTGAAAAAAATAAGATAAATAATGATAAACAGGCTGTGTTCTTCCAACCCTAGACAGATGCACCCTCTGGGCCAGGGGTGCCAAACTCATTCGCTGAAGAAGCTGTATTAAAAAATCACAACCAATTCCCAGGCCAAACAGGGCCTACATTTATTGAGCTGTTTTGACCCAAACTGGTCATTCTTTGATCAAAATATTTCCTGTGTAAAAATAATGATCCATACACAAATATGAACTTTAGATTAAATACTCCTCCCAAAAAGGTAAAATAATAAAAATAAGCCAAGAATGCCACTGTAGCTGCTCTACTTGTGTTGTGAACGCAAGAAACTTGACCAATGACATTTGACAACATTTGTAGCTGACCAATGAGGACACATTCATAACCGTAAACCGTGAATATCCGTATAATCACACCCAGGCCAGAATAGATAATCAAATTCATCTCATGGGCACAAATAAATAGGCACAACATTTTGTGGTATAAAATAATCAAGAAGCCTTTATTTTGTTGGCTTCTCCATACATTTCAGCCTAATATATCGACCTTTGCTTGATGTTTATCCGTTTGTTTTTATAGGCGTTGATATGTGTGTGTCAAAGCTACACGAGGAATTCACAGCATACAGTCTCTGGAAGAGTACCATTTTCTCATCTATTACTAAATAGCTCCACATAACGCAAGAATTGAAGAACTCAGTGGAATTGTCTTGCGTAGTCCCAATTAATACACACAGACAGTGCCAATATGCCAACAGAACTAAATATACATATGCACGCGCGCACACACACACACACACACACACACACACACACACACACACACACACACACACACACACACAAAGATACACACACATTCACACGTTCTCAGAATGAAAAATACTGTAGTAAAAATGTAGTCAGTGAAGTACCAAGGGCAAGATGGAAAGGGATGAGATTTTTTATATCTGGAAGCAATTGAGCCAAAGTTGACTTTTTCCTAATCAGTAAGAGAAATAGCGAGTGAGAGATAAAGATAGCAAGGCAGAAAAACTCAAGGCCACCAGAATATATTCTGCCCTCGATTGTCCCTTCACTGTGCCTTTTCCAGTGGGGACGGCAGGCAGGGAATGAGAAACCTTTGAAACAGTAGGTGTGTGCGAGAATAAATTGATACACATCAACAAATTGTGGTGAAAGAAGCATTTGTTTAACGGTTATATACGCATGGTGCTCATACACACACCACTCTCCACCTGGGCAGGGCAGAGGATAATACGGACAACGAATCACAGGGTAGCTCTGTTGTCAAAGCCTTTTGTCCCAATATTCTATCACAGTAATCTGGGTACAGTTTGCAGGTCCGGCACAAAATCCAAAGGCAATGTAGGTTAAAACATATTCGATTAGCAGCCAGCTGCTCTCCCAATTGTAAAACCCAGGTACAATGTTTTGTGGTATAAAACAATTAAAAAGCCTTTATTTCTGACAGGCAACTCTTATATTTAATTAAAAATAATCTTTATTTATTTGCATCATTTTAGTTTGGTGTCTGGGCTCTACTGCTCACTCTTCCCGTGAGGTGGACAGAAAACAAAGGCATGATTAATGAGCTAGAAATATTGGAGTGATGAGCTTGAATCCCCCCATTGGATGTAAGAGTAGAGTCCAACAAGTGAATGCAGGGGGGTAACCAGAGTGCAGAAACACAGCAATTAAGCATGCTGCTGAGGTGTCTGGGAATATGTGGCATCCCAAGACAGTACCCATTGTATGAGATAAATTATTAACAGACGGTGCCAGGGGTCTCAAGAGAGAAAGACAAAGCCCATTGTCAGGGGTCCCGGTGATAAGGGAGGTGAAAATGTGAACAATGTAGGGGAATCAGATGGTCAATGTTGTCTCTGGTTAAGCATAAAAGAACCTGCCTGAGTGTCATTCGAGAGAGAATCCATCTGGCTCAGTTCTCTCCTAGACGTCCATGGCAAGTCTAGTCTGATGCTGTTCTTTTGTAATAAATCTTTTATTTTACTCAAGTCAGCGTCAGCGGTCAACCCTTCTTCATCAACACACATAAATTCATCAAGAAACTACACTGCAATGCAGGAAGCAAACCAGGTCGGTCTAGAGCAGGGGTGGGAAATTCATTTTTATAAGGGGCCACATGAAAAACTTGAGCTGTGTTGGAGGGCCGAACCAACAATAACTTGAACTTAATTCTGCTCATTATAAATTTTCTCCCATTGTAAAAAGCAATAAATTGCAGTATATATTTTGATTAGCTGCTACTGGTAATCAGAAGAATAAGGATATTCTATAAATATTTATATAAATACATGAAATTGTGGTGTAGGTCAAGTAGGAAAATACTCCAATAGAAGTAATAAACAGTAAAAACAAAAACAATCATACATCAGTGTTTCATTTTATTTGTTAATCTTCTTCTTAATATATGTTAATCTTCACAAATACTGAAAATGTGTTTTGCAGTATGTTCAAGATAAGCAATTGGTCAACTTGATACAAAAAACACTAAATGCTTTTAATGTTTTTCAGTTAATTTTACTTGTTCAGTGGGAAAAATCCAGTCTGTCTTGGGCTTGAACAAGTGCATTGAAATCTGGCTGAATGTGGATATGCGGATATGCGAAGGACAGCTGAGAGGTGATTATCAGTTATAGAGGATCTGTATCTGGATTTGTCGAACTTTATCACTGAGAATGTCTGTTCACATACGTAGGTAGATCCAAAGAGGACTAGAATCTTCTGAGCATGCCTTCTCATGTGTGGAAAGTTCTCCTCTTTGAGGGAAGAGTAAAAATCATCTAAAGTGCTCTGCCACAAATGTGTCAGACTGCAGGTCAATGAGTTCCATCTGAACATCACTGGGTGCATTATCCACACTGCAGGTGAAGGGAGAAGAAAGCATGTGCATTTGACTCTCAACTGTTTTAAAGTCTTGAAATCGCCTTGAAAACTCACCATGCAGTGCTTCCAACATGGATGAGTACCTGTGGAGGTGATCAGTTGATGGTGTGTCTTCCTTGAGTGTTGTTAAGTGGGTGAGAATGTTGTCCTCCATTTGGCTTGAGAGAAGCTGCCACTTTCTCATGAAAGCCTTCACTGCATGCATAAAAAGGCCCTTGCATTCCAGTTTGACATTTAGTTAATTCATTAGTGTAGTCACATCTACAGTAAAACCAAGGTCTGCCATCCAGTCTGCATCTGAAAGCTGTGGGATGGCATTTCCTCTCTTTACACAGAACTCATGAATCTATTCTCTCAGGTCCCAGACACTTTTGAGCACTTTGCCCAGGCTGAGCCACATGATAGCTGTGTGGTAACTTATGTCACGATGTTCAGTCTCATTTTCCTCCAAAAGTGCAACAAACTGTCTGTGATTCAATGCCCTGATGAAGACAACAACATGGTTTATTTTTAGCACTGACCTATCCTACACTTCCTGATGTATATAATGCAAAAATGTCAATATCTGCTCAGATTTCATTTCTGTCACTTAATCCTGCATTCTCAACAAAAGTACAACATTTTTCCTTGTCAGATTTGGACAACCATCCGTTGTGACACCTGCCAGCTTGTCCCATTGCAGTCCCAACTTGTCCAAAGATGCATTTACCTCCGTTAACTAAAGAGACCGTGATGTGATGATGGGATATAGTAATTACTGTAAGGAGGGTGTGTGAGGAGAAGAACAAAAAAAAAAAAAGAGGTAACATTTGAGAAACCAAGAATAACACTCATGCAGAATAACACTCCCAGTTGTTGTCTCTTCCATCGACTGCATGGCTGCCAGCTCCGCCAGGATTTTAAAGTCTGTAGTGATCCCACGTAAGAAGATGAGTAGCTGGGCAGTGTCACATACATCGCAGCGCTCATCCAAAGCCAGGGAAAAATAGTCAAAGTTGACCGCTCTGTTCTTCAGCTGAAGCTCCAGATTTCCCGCAATGTCCTCAACCCTCCTCGGCCTGCATCGGGAGAGGGGCACTTCTCAAATGCTCCCTTTTTCTCTGGGCATATTAGTGCTGCAGAGTCCAACAAACACTCCTTAATAAACCCTCTGTCAGAAAACAGTTTACTTTTTCTAACGATTTTATGGGATATGACATACCTTGTCTTGACAGATGCATCTCTGGATGTGCAAAGTTAAGTCAAAAGTCCTTGTTGGTTTTGCAGCTTAGCTAGCAAAGCATCCGACTCCCTTGCGCGCTCTTGATCAGACAAGTTCTTGAATTTCTCCTCGTGTTTGGTCACGTAGTGGCGATTCAAATTGTAATCCTTGAACACAGCGACCTGTGTACCACAAACTAAGCACAAGGCTTTACCTTTGACTTCTGTAAATAAATATTTAGCAGTCCATGTCTTGTTGAAAACGCGGCATTCGGTATCAGTTTTTCTTTTTGTGGCGCGAGTGACATTTTAAGGGCTAGCTGGCCAGCATCACTTGTATCTGTTCACCGGGCCAGACAGTGACGCCCAAAGGGCCGGATTTGGCCTGCGGGCCGTAAAATGCCCAGGTCTTGTCTAGAGGGATTGGCTGCTTAAATAGGCTTGCCGTGCGGAAGCACGTGCCATGGTCGAGTTGTCTGACAGAACTGCTGCTCAAGCTACGCCTAATTTAGTTGGCTTACCCATACATTTCAGCCTGCAGGCCTTCAGCAGGGTATCCAGAGTGTTGTTTTTTTAACAAATACATTCTACCACATGTAGACACGCATTAATCAGAGAGGAGTGTGGGTATTGTGGAGTCAAAAACACAGGCCGCAGTAAGTTTCATGACATACATGAATTGGACACATTAAAGACATATTTAAGATTAAACACATTCACCACATTAAAAGATAAGGGGAAAAATCGATGCCCTCATTACGGCCAGGTTGAACAGTGGTATTTAAAGAGAGTTGCTCTTTGGAGCAAATTTTTTTTGAGCCAAATCTCATTTATCTGATCTTACCGGCCAACCAAACAGCTTTTCTTCTCCTTTCCCCTCATATTTAAAGACCTTTTTGACACCAGGCAATGGTGACCGTGAAGTGCCGAGGAAGTGTCTATTATGAAATAGAAGTAAAAATGTTATTCCCTTCCCCTAAACAGGACAGGATGGCCATGCATCCAGGGTACAGGTAAAATGTAACTATTATGGGTTACATTTATTGTGATTATGATTGTAATTAAAAGTAATGTAGGAGGGTCTTCAATACCCTCTAGTGGAATTTAAATAAACCAATCGGATTTATTTGGGAATAGTTTTCATGTATATTCAATGATACATTTCTGAACACCTCAGTCTCCCCAAACAATCATCTTTCCTCTAGGGTTTTGGACAACAGAGGATCTACACCTATTACCTAAGCCACTGGCCACACAGTACAGATCTCCACTGTGTGTGGGTCAGATCAATAACATGCTGTAACCAAACATTAAATGTGTGTCCATACTTGCTGTCTGCACATGCTTTTTTGCTTGTAAATATGCTGATGAGAAACATGGGTTGGGAAATATGACTGACCCACAAACTCTTCTCCCTCTTATGTTTGCCTTTGCAGTTCCCTGCCACTTCAACCTAACAGGGCCACGTGGCTTCATTGACGCTCTGCCACAGCCCAGCTCCAGTGTCCAGGCCACTCTCGATTGCACCTACATCATCAGTTCATATATGGGCTATGGAGTGGAAGTCCAGGTAATAAGCCTTCTGTCTGGCACAGTCTCGGCATATTTTCACACAAATTGCCCCTGGGTCACGGAACTCACTTTTACTCTCACAAGAACTAAACATTGCTCTGTTAAAGATTTCCTAGTGGTTTGAGCTGGGTAATGGCCAAGCCCTTCCAATTTGACAATAGAGTGATATCTGGCTGCCAATTCAATACGCATCATGATTATTGTAGTATTATGGGTTGAGGGAGGGAGACGGAGACAGAGTCGTTCTGGCAGTGAGGCGTATTTCGTGGCCGCGCTCTGATCCACAGACGTTGCAGCAATCCCCACTTGTTAATTTGGTAGCTTTTGAAATGGTCTGAGGGACAGCTTTGGCGAGATGTGGAGCTCACACAGCTCCCAGTCTGACAGAGAGGAAATCTAATGATCATGTCTAAAATTATCTTAAAAATGATTGCTAAATTGATCTCACACACGTTTTTACAACTGCATCTTGTTTTTCTTCAAGTTGTACGTTGACATGAATAGTCTTAAATAATCATAAATAGTTTACATGAATAGCCTAGGAAACAAGATTAGGGCAGCTGAGATTCATTTTTTTAAGGGATTGCAATGAAATAAATAATTGCTCTATGAACACCTAATACACAGCAAATATGTATTATGCTCAATATACAATGTCATCATTTATGGTGCATCTTGTCTCCAAAGGTGAGCCTCTTCAGTAATTCTAAATCCTTAGTTTATGGAAAGCTCATGACCTCTACTTGTCACAGGTGTACACAGAGGATAGGCACGTAAACTGGGGTGGTGTGATGAGGGAGTGGTGTGTGTGTGGGGGGGGGGCATAGCTATTCCAGGTCTCCAATGTCACCTCCACAAATGAGTTTGGCTCGCAGACAATAGCCGGGCGCTTCCAATGATTACAACCATTCTATCCACTCTGGGGTATTTAGTGTCGCCATGAGGGGTCTGACCTTTTTTGAGAAAGGCTGACTGTGATTTAAGTCAGGCGTCTGCCCACACCTGAAAACCTCACTCATCCACATGATTAACTCTGAGAGCTGTGTTTCTCTGCTGCACGTAAAATATCCAACGACCATACACAGATGACCTAGGGGAAGCCTGGCCAAATATATTGAGGATAAAAATGACTATGTGGTTGCAGATGATGTTGAATGATACATCCCAGCTGCTTTCTGTCCACGTTGAGGAGAGGAGAGGGGAGAAATGGAGAAGAGGGGAGGGAAAAAGAGGGGAGGGGGGTAAAGAATGGAGGAGAGGAGGGGCAGACAGAGCAGGAGAGGGAATAGAAGAGATAAGGTTATGTAAAGTAAAACCCTCACCCTTATTATTTACTTGGCTTTTCACACGTCTGACTTGCTTTCATTAATCAAAGTGACTTCGCTGTCCGGATGTGCCTGTGTTGGGAACACTAATTAATTATCCATGGATTATCTGTCCTCGACTTTTGTTTGTTTATGGACTTCGGTAAGTATCCTGAGGCTAAAATCTCTTCTCAGCTTCTCTTAGCTGAATTAAAAGGTGCTCCATCTCGAGACGGTGAAGACTAATGGAATGTGGACTAATACATTTTGTGCATCAAAGCTGTTTAATGGGCTCGCGGGGTTAATTGGTGGCCATTATGCATAAAGGCTGGGATACTAATTTGCATTATCTAGAAATCATCCTCATTAATCTAGTTTAAAGGTCTTTGTCGGCTTCCGTATAATCTGATTTGATCTCCTTCCGTACAAGATAATCTGGAGTTTTTCCGCGATGCAGAGAGAGTGGTATAGATTAGGGCTCAGTCAACAGTTCTGTTTTCCACTGGTCAGAACACAATATCTATTGAGATTCCTCCTGGCCAGCTATAGAAGAGTGCATGCAAACCACACTGGTTTTCTTCCCCGGGAATACTATATTTAAAGAAAAATATGAAATTATTTACAGCCTACACCAAGCAGCTCTCACGATTTTACAAGGATCTGATATAAGCGGGAACTTTGTTTCCTACAGCCAATGTTAGGTCTGTCTCTCAAGTCTAAGATAGTTTTGTTTTTTTTATGATACAGTTCCTGTGGGTCTGGGAGCCCAGAAAATTTGCAGTGTGTGAATCTGGGTTGGGGCTGTGCAGAGAATGCAGTATGTGAATGTTCATTATTTCAAATGGTAAGAAAGCAGAATTACTATTACCATCGTTTATGATTTAACTTTTTTTAATGATGGGAAATTGTGTGTTTGTGTTTATATGTGTGAGAGTGCAGTATGTTAAAGAGAAATTGTATTTGTCAAAACTTAGTGAGTTCCCCCAATGTGCCCAAAGACTGTGATCAGTCAAGGCCATTTTTTTACAGTCAGCAGCGGGTTCAGTCGGACAGGATCTTTACGAAAACCCTCTAAAGGCACTGATAGCGGGGTATCGACTCCTCGATCGATAATCTCAACTGCTCTTGCTGAGCCGGACTCTACCGTGGTTCAATAAAGTGCAGTTCTATCTTCAGTCCCTGGCTGTACTTATGGCAAAGATTGATTGTCAGACATTTGCCACTGCTGTGACAGTCCACAAGAGGCATTAGGCAAGATCAAATTTCCTGTAAGATCAGCAGCGATTGTCTAGCTTCCGGGTGTTTTTCTCTCTGTATGCCATGATAATATTTTTTTTTATGTTTGGAAAATTAAGATTGAACGGTTAACATGATTTGTGTCACAAATCTGTTGTGTGTGTGTGTATGTATGTATCCAGCTGTAGATCATCATAATCTTGACACATACAACAAATTTTTATTTGAATGCTAAATGATAAACTGACGCACTGAGGAAGGTTACCTGAAGCAGGTAAATAATCATTTCGGCTTTCATGATATTCATTACCATAAATGTGCGTATCTTTACCCTTTAGCTCACGCATGACTTTGTCTGCCCTCAGTCTGATGCAACACAGAGCGAGAGTCAGCGAGAGAGTGAGAGTAAAGAGCGATGGAGTGAAGGAGGGGATGGGGGGGACTCTCCTTCAAAGAGTTAATTGCACGGTGCCGCTTTGAATCGACATTGGGATCAGCGTGATGTTCCAAGGCTCTAGACATCAGCATACCGGAAGTAGAGTGCAGTGGAGGGAGTGTTTATTATCCCACGTCAGTCTGTCCAATGATGAAAAGGAAACTCTGTAAGGTGATGCCTGCTCGGAAGTTATTTCCTCCCAGTAGCTGTGTTGTCTGTGGACCAGCACACCAGTACTGTATTTGTCTGTCTGTTGGTCTGTCTGTAGATTGTTCTCTGTCTGCATAATCAAGTGATCTATCCATCTATCTATCTATCTATCTATCTATCTATCTATCTATCTACGCATTGCTAATACTTTCCAGAAAAAAACACGCTCAGCATCCAAAACAGTTCCAATGCAGTGGGGCAGATGTTTTTCAGTCTACAACATAATCATATGAACAAAGTCACCCCCCCCCCCACCCCCAGCCAGCCCCTACCCCCTGTGCCCCATGTCCTTGGAGTGCTTCAAATCAGTCAAAGACGACAGTCTAATGAAAGATCCCCGTAATGAGCCGGCATGCCTTCCAGCCCTTTCTCCCAAATAGCCATTAACATGCCCCTGTATTTTGCAATTGCCTTTCTGGGAGGAGAAAATTGGAGGAGGCAATAGATTGGGCCCGAGGATTAAAATGGACAGACGGGCTTTTGAAATGGCTTGTCGAGATGTCATTGGCCACGGGCGAGGATAGTTCTTTGAGACGGTGCGCTGCAGGGAACTGGCTTGCAGGGGACTGTTTGGGGTGTATTTTTTATGCAGATGTGCTATGTTTTGAAATAAATGCCTCAATTATGTGTGAGCGAAATTTACACATGCTCAAGTTTGCTCATGCTTATGTTTTAAGGGGATGGTAGCCCAGGAGGTAGAGCTGGTCATCTAGTAATCTAAAGGTTGCTGGTTCGATCCCAGGCTCTTCCTGCTAGCATGCTGTAGTGTCCCTGAGCAAGACACTTAACCCCTCATTGCTCCTGATGGCTGCGTCCGTCGGTGTTTGAATAATTGTAAGTCGCTTTGGATAAAAGCGTCTGCTAAATGTAATGAAAGACTTTCTGCATGAATAACACAAATGTGATATTTTTACATTCTTTTCATGCTTGGGATTTCAATACACCGCTGACCTACATTATCGATACAGTATACACAGAGCCTGTCCACAGGAGAAATTGTGGGAGTCAAAGCAAGTTTTTAATTGTACTTTGGGATATGTTTATGCGGGAACTGCTTTAAGTACATCAGATTTCATGTTTGCATTCTGCTTATTTGATAGTAAAGTTATATCCCATCACCAATAGCCATTAACTGAAGAGTCTGATCAAAACTGGACTATCCCCTTAAGCCAAATAAAATGATCATCAATACCTGCAATAGAAATGGCATGCCTCTCCCATTTGACTGCTCTTCATACCCTTGTAGAAATCGTTGGCAACGTAAGATGACATCAATTAGAGGATTCCACACATACAGTTATTATTACTTATTACTACTACTTTATGGAAATACTTATTTGAAGTATATTATGAGGATCTATCAATCCCTGTTGCTTTTCAGAACGACAACTAATGCACACGCACACACAATGAAATTGACCATCTGTGCGTTATGACTAATGATTGTATGAGATCATTTTTATCTGTACTGCTGCATCACCTATTATTTATCACGTTTTTGCTGTTCTACCTATTGCTTCCTACTTTCTGGGTTTTTTTTATAACCATTTGTATCGGAACCTCCCAGTCTACAGCTTTTACACAAGGATACAGTACTTGTCTCTGTTTGCTGCAGTACACATTTTTTGAGTGACTACAAAGCAGACCGCAGGTAAAGCCTTGGGCCATCTCTTTGTTTGCACTTAATGGCCGATCATTGTGTCACCCAACAGGTCTGGAAGCTCTCACACCTAACCCAAACATATGCAAACGTAGACTCATTGACAAAAATCTCTACACTCCAATGGAGCAATCCACCCCTTTCTCAATCCACCCCTTTACTATATGGTGATTTATTCAATAGTTGGCAACTAATCCGGGAAGTAAACCATTGAGTTTAAGCTGTATCAACAGTAAAACAATCTTGAGTTTTCAGAAGGACCCATATACTGTTTAATCTCTCAAATTGTACAAATTATTATAATATCCCTGGTGTTGATTTTATTTGATCGACTTTTATTGATTGATTTTTAACATTGTATTGTGCCATTGTTGTTTTTTGGAATTTGGAAAGTCAATCTATTAAATGGGGGGGCGGGGGGTGCTCATTGTGTCACACAACAGGTCTGGAAGCCCCCACACCTAACCCACCTAAAAATGCAAATGCATTGATGAAAATCTCCACATTCCAATAGAGCAATCAACCCCTTTTTCACTGGGGAGGTGAAAATTCCCACCTGACCAATGGCCCCCTCTCTGTATTGCCCTTCTCTGTAAAGGGACAACGAAATATTCAGTTTACTATCATACAGGACCTCATAATACTGCTTCATAATTCTTAATTAATAGTTGGCGATTTGTTTAATAATTGGCAATCCGTGAAGTAAACCATGGAGTTTAAACTGTGTCAACAGTAAAACAACAGTGTTCAGAAGGATCTGTCGTGGCTAAAACTGGTCCAGACCTGGGCGAGTAAGAAGTCTGGGTCTCTGGATGACATTTCTATCTATTCTGGCCTCAAAAAACACTGGAACCAAACAAAGTCCGATGCAAAAAAGTTTATTGTGTATCGTCAAGTACAGCAATAAACTTTGAGTGGCTTCTGAAAACCGACTAACTTAACCAATCTTTTGGACTTCCTTTTATCCCGGGAAGTACTCTTCTCCAATTACATGTTCTGCCCTTTTCAGCGCTGGGAACCAATCTCGGTCTTGGGGGTGTGTCCCAAGGAGCCAATTACAGTCTTGTTTCTAGGGAGTGTTTTCCCTTTTGGGGTGTGTCCTAAGAAACCAATCACAGTCTTGTGGGGTGTGTCCCAAGAAACCAATCACAGTTACCATGGATGTTCTATTTTTTTGGGGTGGTTTTCCAAACAACCAATTCCAGTCTTGTGGAGTGTGAACATCTCACAGTAACCAATCACAGTCCTGTTACCAGGCAGCTTCTTCTTTTGGTGGTGGTTCTTAAAGAACCAATCACAGTCTTTGTGGGGTGTGAACCAGTCACAGCCCTGATACTAGGGATGTTCTATTTTTTTTGAAGAAGGTTTATTCTGTGGTTTTGAGAATTATTGTGCCATATATGGTACATGACGTTGGCCTCTATTCTTTGTCTCAACGATCGATTTTTTTTTTGGGCCTGACTTAAGTTATTTTTGTAATTTCATTACTTCCCTTTTTTGGGTTTTATAGCATACATTTTTAAAAGGTTTTCATATACCTTGAATGTTTGTGGTTTAGTATAAAATGTAATCAGTTATTTTTCATGTGGGGGTTAATAATTAACCACAACATTCCCCACTCTGTGACTTCTTTAGTCACATTCTAACAGAATAACGAAAGACTTTAAGTGGTAACACTGGTTATTCTGGATAACATATGACTTTAAATGCTAACAATGAGTATGCTGGATAACATATGGATTTAAATGATAACAATGCATACGCAGGATATGTTGTACGCAAACAAGCAGAAAAGATAGCTGTTTAGCAATACCTGTGAGCAAATGTATAATAAAACAACTGTCGTGAGTGCATGAATACTACAAAGATACACAGGGTCAAATAATATGGAGTGAATTCTAATAATATTTGGGATGGATAAAAAAATGCAAAACCATATTTTCTGTGCTATAAACAGAAAAAGATTACCAAATATCAACCTTAATTCAACAACAATTTATCTGCGGTAGCCTTTGGTGGTGAAGTTAACCAAGTCCCCCTTCCGTGCCACTGAATACACAGCAGTTGTTGACTGAGGGTGGTCACTTGCTGGCGCAGATTGTGTTTGACGGTATTGAGCATGTCTACTTGATCTTTGTATGATGCCAACTGATCGAGGTGAGCCTTAGCTTTGTGGTGGGCCCTTAGTGACTGGAGCCGCCATTGTTTCCTGATGAGTACTTCACATCTGCTGGAAGATCTGCTGCGAGCGGTTGGTGAAAAGCATCTGGAATGGTCCCAGGAATCTGGCAGAGTTCCAGCTTTTCTTCCGGAAATTGCGAACCACCACCCAGTCACCTGGTTGTGTAGTGGTCCTTCAAGTGGGAAGGCTAGGGTTGCTTTGAACTGGGCACATAGACTTAAACACTTGGGTGAGAGACACATAATGACTAGGTCCATGATTTTAAAAGTTGGGGACGTGGAATATTTCTGTGATTCCCAAACAGTTATGTTGAATAGACGACAACAGTCTCAGTACCAAAATAAATGCATGCAGCCTAGTGTAACAACATAATAATATTATCACAATGTATAATATGTAGGGGATAATGTCCATAGAATATTGATTAGGGTACAAAATTACCGACAGTGTGTAAATCACGCATGGTTTTCAAATTTTCCATTTCTCGAATTTTTCCTGAACATAATCCCTTCCACACAATCTGTTAATTACGTAAATCTAAAAGCGATAAATACTAACTGGACAATCTGAACACTACTGGTTTACGTGATGTAATTTGTGTGTGGCTTTTGTCGACAGCACTTGGAATAGAATGCAGAAAACCGGCGGTAGAAACGTCTTTTCCTGCACTGTTCCAAACACAGTCATTATGTTTACATAATTCTCTAACTATCCTCCCTTTTTGACAAATGGTACTTACCCTTACCATATGTCAAATGAACAAAGCAATGAAAAATTAGCAGGGGAGATACGGCTCCCCCTGCTGATCACACAGTACCAAATGGCTCTGTCACTACAAACTTTGGTTTGCCAAAACAATAGATCAGTGCGGAATGCCTGAGTAGAGGAAAAACAAGACTAGTGAGGAATCCTGTGTACTCATCTGAGGAGGAAAAAAACATTATTAGACAAGAGCAATATCAGGTACGGTAGCTTTGTTGGCTGCGTTGGCTCCAGCCTTTCCTATATCGATGGGGTCAAGTACATTAATGTAAATTACACAAATAGGAAGATCGGAATGGGAGGGTAACAGTAGGAGCCATTTGTCCCAGCCGGTTGACAGCTGAATTGCAACAAGCTTCCAGCCAGGTTCCAGCCAATCACAGGGCGGCTCCCAGTCGGCTGCCAATCAGCTGTAATTCCCCCTCCCTCTCATGCGTCCTGACAGGGCGTTTTTAATTTCAACTGTAAACATGCCCATTTATTCAATTGCAGTGTGTCACCATGAGATGGCACTAACTTCACAGAAACACAATTATATTTCCGAGAGAGATTTCAGATTTTCACCCCAAACCCTAACTCATTACCTGACATATTGTCCTTTAAACCCTGACCTCATCTTCCAAGTTCAATTGTTTTTTTGTCATATGAATGAGAACAGGTTGTAATGCTTTATTTTAATCTACATGTTGCACAGCTTTTTAATTACAAAATGGAAACTGTCTTTTTAATTTACATTTTTAAAATTACAAAGTTCAATAGCTTTGTAATGAGAGCGCTTTAGATAGATAGATAGATAGATAGATAGATAGATAGATAGATAGATAGATAGATAGATAGATAGATAGATAGATAGATAGATAGATAGATAGATAGATAGATAGATAGATAGATAGATAGATAGATAGATAGATAGATAGATAGCAGTCTATGTAATTATAGTTTCAAGTATATTGTCAAATACTTAATAACAATGCATGCATCATTTCAAATAATTGGATTATTCTCACGGTCTCAGAGCCAACTCAACTAATATAATAAATAATATGTAAAATAAGGGCATAGTCATGATTAAAATAAACAGTATTTAAAAGCAGAACTTAAAGAGTATTTAAACAGTTTTTAAAGATAACATTTAAAAAATCTAAAATGTAAAGAAGTAGTGTAGTATGGGGAATGTAAAAGTATTTTCCTAAAAGAAAGACAAAATAAAATGCAGACAATAATGACAGTGAGTCAACTTCATAGTGAACATCTTGAATGGTCGTTGGCCACAACAATGCAGTGTCTGAATGTCAAGATAGACAGTGTTGTAAGGCAAACACTGCAATGTTCTATTAAGAGGTAAGACAAAACTGGTATGCAATGCAAAACTTGATACATTAAAGTGACTAGCTTTAAAATTTTAATAGCCTCTTTTTAAGGTGGCCAAGTGTGTGGATTTATATGTTCTACTGCTTGGCCGTTTGATTTCAAAATGAGGGTTCTCATTTTAATTTCACTTAAAATAATTGAGAACAAATTTCTGTATTTGAGACTCTGTTGGAGAATCAGACCCCCATCATACCCCCCCATTTAATAGATAGATTTTCCAAATCCTAAAAAATAACAATGGCACGATAAAATGTTAAAAATCAATCAAAAAAAGTTGATCGAATAAAATAAACACCAGGGATATAATAATAATTTGTACAAACATTAAAGCGACAGTATATGGGTCCTTCTAAATACTCAAAATTGTTTTACATTTGATACAGTTTAAACTCCATGGTTCACTTCATGGATTAGTTGCCAACTATTAAATAAATTGCCAACTATTAATTAGGAATTAAGAATTATTAAGAAGACCTGTATGATAGGAAACTGGATATTTGATTCCCCCTCTGCAAAGAGGAATTTTCACCTCTTAGGGAAAGAGGGGTGGATTTCTCCATTGAAATGTGGAGCATTTTGTCAATGGGTCTGCGTTTGCATATGTATGGGTTAGGAGTGGGCGCTTTCAGACCTGTTGGGTGACACAATGATCGGCCATTAAGTGCAAACAAGGAGATGGCTTTACCCCAAGGCTTTACCTGCGGCCAGCTTCGGTAGTAAGTAGTAGGTAAAACAGCAAAAACATGTGATAAACAATAAAGGGTCATGCAGCAATACAGATAAAAATGATCTCATACAATCTATAGTCATAATGCACTGATGGTCATTTACACTTGTGTGTGTGTGCGTGCATTACTTGTCATTCTGAAAAGCAACAGGATCGATAGATTCCAATAATATACTTCAAATTAGTATTTCCATTGAGGAGGAGTAATAAGTAATAATAACTTTTAAGATGCGCACATGTACACGTGCTGTATAACAGGCATCAGAAGTTAATCCTTGGATTTTCCCCTAACCCTGGTCATAATCTAGGGTAGGGCTTAGGCCTTTATTTGTTTACATTTATTCGAGGAATGCCTTCCCAGTTTTTATATAAGGAACTGTTTATATTTGAGGAAATATGGCAACTCGTAAACAGTATATTTCCATTATCATATCAATGCTAACCCTGCTATTTGCCATTGTTTTTATGTCATTCATAGTCTCAATGTCATAAAATCGTCACAGAGAGCAGAGGAATGATTTTTTTCGGATAAAAAATAACAATATTAATAAATAGATAGGAAATAGTGGCACCGCCCCCTGCGGTCGCCTGTGCCGGCGCTCCAGTCGACTTATGTACATTTTAGTATTTTTTTTCAGTTTTCCGACTGAAATTCTCCGCACGAACACTCTCAACAACAAAAATGGAGCCGCTGTTCCACGAGCGGGCCCACGGAGGAAGCACCATAGTAAACGAGGCGGCATTCGGGTCAGATGAGGACGCAACCTAACCGTCCACCTCTGTCAAGCATCCTTCTTGCCAACATTCAGTCTCTGAAGAACAAGATGGATGAACTTCGAGCAAGGATTAAATTCCAACGGGACATGAGGAACTGTTGCGTCCTCTGCCTGACGGAGACATGGCTGAACCCGCTGGTGCCGGATGAAACCATTCGTCCAACCGAGTCCTTCTCCATGTTCCGCGGCGACAGATCGAGGGAGTCAGGGAAATCCAAAGGTGCCTCATGGTACACAACCGCTGGTGCCCCCCCAATAACACCAACACTCTCTCCCACTCCTGCTCTCCGAAACCTGGAACAGCTGACAATCTTATGCCGTCCATTTTATCTCCCCCGGGAATTCAGCACGGTCATCATTACAGCCGTTTATATCCCACCGCAAGCGGAGACCGACACAGCACTGTCAGACCTGTATGATGTGTTGTGCGGATTTCAAAACAAACATCCCGACACGGCTGTGGTGTTGACTGGGGACTTTAACAGGGCGAATCTTAAAAATGTTCTGCCTAATTTCCACCAACACATCACGTGTGCCACCAGGGGAGATAGAACTTTGGACCATTGCTACACACCATACAAGAACAGATACAAGACCGTCTCGCTCCCTGCTGACATTGTCTGCATACAAACTGATTTTGTGGACAGAGTTCCCTGTTTGTATGCCAACAATATTACTGTTTTCATCGCATGGGGTTCAATAAAGATGGCGAAGAGTAAAGGGGAGATTGTAGAGTTGTGCCACGCATTCTGATGAATAATGGGGATATAAGTGGCTAGAAGTGTTTATAGAATTCCACTAATTCCACTCCACTTAGAAATACAAGAAACCGAGAATTAAACTAGCAACACTACAGAAAAACAAAGACTGTGGGGGCCTAGCAGCAGCACAACTTACTGCAATCACCTCCAATGATTGAACACCTCACTCACATCAATTATTAACAAAACCCCATTTCCAGATTATACAAACTTGTATTAAAAATGAAGATGATGACATGATGATGAAAAGATGACACTTTATCTTTACCAACAATGGAATGGGAAAGAGACCTTGCTGCTCCCACCGATATCAACCTGTGAAAGCTTATTTGCTACAACACCTTCTCTATGACTCGACACTACAAAATGCAACTCATCCAATATAAGATTCTGCACAGAGCTCATATCACGGAACACAAAATGTTCAAAATGGGTTTTGTGGATAAAGACATTTGCTCTCACTGTTCCCTTGATATCAGAGATGACTACTTTTATGCCCTCTGGCTTTGCCCACCTATCCTAGCATTCTGGACCAACATCACCACAAAGCTATCAACCCTTCTGGGTCGCAGCATTCCAGTCTCCCAAACTATACCTCGGTGACCTCTCCTCAGTTGACCCACCACTTAAACACCACCAACCCATTTTGATAGCCTTAACAATTGGCAAGATAATAATATTACTCAATTGGAAAAACAGAAATAATATCACCACATCCCAATTTTTGCATTTATCAATAGAATACATCTCAATGGAATAACTATTGGCAATATCCAACTGCAGTTGGGTGGGCGCCCGGGCAGTTTGGGGACGTCCATGGCGCCTAGGCCTGTGGTCGTGGGGGGGTCCCGGAGCGGCAAGGGGGTGTTAGGGGGGCCGGGTGGTGGTGCCCAACCCGCGAGTTGCGGGTTCGGGTCTTAGCCCCGTGGTCAGCGGGTCGGTATGCCGCTGGGGTCGCCCACTCCATGGGTGGGGTGGAGGGGCTTGCGTGTCCTTCTGTGTCTTGTGAGGGGGGGGGTCCGGGGTGTCGTCCGCGTGGTCGCTCCCCGATCTGCTGCACCCCTGCGTTGATCTGGTCTTGCTTCGCCTATCTCTCCCAATGCCGAAACTCATACTCACTACATACACCACACAATAGGCCGAGGGCTTGCGGGATGGGTTGCGTCCGAGCTATGTGGTTGGGGATGCAGCAGGCGTCTGCCTTCTTGCCTGTCACACTCCTGCCCCAGCGTGCTTCTCTTCCGTCCCAAAATTGTAATCCCACTTATATTAGCTTAGAACACATACACTCGCACACCAATCCTAAACCGAACAAGGGCTTCGAGGCACTTTCAGCTGCTTGGAGGTGCTACAACATAATTGCGACCTTATACACCAGAACCAATTGGGATAAGCCCTGTACACTCACCAGTAGACACCTTACACACACACACACACACACACACACACACACACACACACACACACACACACACACACATACAGGTGGTCCCATCACACACACACGTACACACCACCACACCTGTTTCGAATGCACCCCAGCACCCTCCTGGTTGCATTCCTTTCCTTTCCTCCCTCATTTACTGCCCTAACTTTGACAGGAAGAGGCCACGTGCCCAATTGTATTTACAGTTTTCCTGGATGTGATTACTCTATTTTTCAATACATGTTGTGGTCCAATGTTTATGTTTCTGTCTAAATGTTGTTTGGTTCTGTGTTTAACTGTCTCACCCCTGGTGAATCTCCCCCTCTTGGAGTAGTGATCAGTTGTTTATAGACCCAAACATTGTATATAGTTCTCCAAAGAAGGGGAATGGTGGTGGTTCTGTTTCACCAAAAACTGTGCTCTTATCATCTTATAGGTCATCCACATGACAGAGTTATTGCAGCAGTTCTTGATGATTTAAGACTTTATAAAGAGTTGCATTGCAGGTTGAGAACTTGAACTCTGTCCTAGATGCAATGGCAAACAAATACTCTGTGTTGTATGCCCAGCATGCTGACAGCACTAGATAAGAAACAAAAACAAACAAACAAAAAAAAAATTTGTTCTCAGAATAAAAGGGAAGGTTCCTCCAAAATAGTCTTAGAACTATGAAAAAGTTCCGGCGGTGCTCTAACGCATGCACGATATGGGGAGTTTTGCGATATATTAATTATTGCGATTATATTTGTTGTGATATTTCAAAATTATTTTATGTAAAATAAAACACCTGTTACACACATTTACGCGCAGTGTTTTCATTAGTTTCATTTAATTAAAAACATCAACAATAAAAAAGCACTGATTCAATCATTCTTTCAAACAATTTGTTCTTTAAAATCAGATATGCTTTTATTGATTCTATTAGATGTACAGACAATTATTTTCCATTCCAAAACATGTATATTTTCATTAAATAAATGCAAGATCATCCCGTACAGCGAGTTGCTTTTGAACCACACCGCTCCCCCATGGGAACAGAAAATGCATTGCAACTGCTTTTCCACAAATACAGCCTGGGGGCGTTCCCAGGTGCTGGCGCGTAATTACGTCATCGAGGGGGATATAATTACAGGCAAGACAGCCCAACAGGGACCCTGCATGGGTCAGCCCCACCCCAATCACGGATCTGGCTGGGCTCTATCATGTTCCAGCTGCCCTCTCGAAGTGAATCCTACTGTATGACATCAAAATATTAAAAGGATGTTCCGTATGTTATAATCAGCTACACCGCACAGCACCACATTGGCCTGTACACATCCATGGAATCAAAATAAAACAAAGGACAATTTACAACATATAGAAACACAAACACAACCGGTTGTACAAAATAGACAAATGCTGTATACTGCTTGTATAATGCTTTATACAATAAAAAGATGATGGACAGACAGACAAAATGAAAACCCTCCTAATAGTTGTAATTTTGAGTACAAATCATCGTAGTTGAACATTTCAAGAGCTCCAGTAGCAAGATTTGGGCAGGGCGAAGCCATAACAGCTATCACTGCCAAGCAGTCATGTGGCTCTCCACAAGAGGGAGGAAAAGTAGCTGTAGTAAGAGCAGTGCACCACCTCAAAGTGACATAAGCAAAGCAAATTTGCACATGTTGATGATGGACAGGTGTTGTCGGAGAGAAATTGGCCAATTTGCTCCGTAGAGAGATAAAGGCTACAGCATGTAATCAACCCAATAACCCCGGCACCAAGTTTCCAAGTATAGTATGCAATAAGACTCTTATATCTTAATTAATCTCCATAAGATTGCAACAACACAGCTAATCATAAACCCATCTTCCTCATCCACAGTTAAAGTAATCCAGCAAACCCAACATGGAACGGGTGCAAAAGCTTGTTTGAAAGCAACAAAACCATTCACTCTTCTAATGGCTGGACGAACATTGCCTCATTCCACAATCCGAAAACAACAATAACCACAACAGCCCAGAAATGCCATGCCAGGTTGCGGCCCTGAGGAGAAAATAAATAATAAATGTCATGACTCAAATAGTGAACGTTCTTTTGTGCCAGCCAGAGTTAAAATGAAAAAAGTATCTTAGGAAGTACAGTGTATCCATGACACAAGTAGATCAATAAACTACCAACATTCAAATTAATGTGGTGCCATCAATTAACTCAAAATCAGCCAAAATAAATTTCCGTAATGTGGCAGAAAAACATTACCGGAGGCTCAACATAACTTTAACAATAGGTTAAGCAATTAGAGAGGGTTAGGAAAAATAATGTAATTCACATATTAAAACATTTTAAAATTGAGTGTTCCGTACTATTTCCCTGATTTATTTATATAAATTTTACTTATACCTTTAATGGTACAACTAATAACTGCAAACAACAAGCCTGAGATCTCAGCAGTCATCAAGCTAATAGAACCCTGACTGGTGTTGATCAATAGCATTTGATCAACTATCCATTATCTCATGGTCAATTTGTGTTACCTAGCTTCTAAGAAATCACATAAATTATGCGTTAAGCTTTGAACTGCTAGTCTTACCTTTTGGCCAGGGAGTATTCAACTATAATTAACTATGACTTCCGGTCTGAGAGGAGGCTGGTGTCATGTCGCCGCTTTTTAGTCGGCTCATTTATGTTTAATTCAAGTATTTTTCTGCTTTCCTAAAGTTCTTTCTATGCTAACTTAAGTTCACTACTTCATACTACCATCCTATTACAACTGCATGAAGATCGTGGATTTCTGTTTTTACGTTTGGTCCTTACCCTCTCTGTCGATCAGCTGTCATGTTAGCTGCCTATCAGCTGTTAGCATCCGCAGCCCAGCTATCAAGGTATCCCTGCTAGCTAGCAGGATTCCTTCATCTTCTGGGTCTTCAGCTCGGATTTCTTCTTCCCTCGATACTTGGATTATCCCCCACTGGATTGATTTTTGGCATACTCGCTGGACTGTCCGTGACTTCTCTCCTACTCCTGTCATTACACTGCAGGCTAGGGCTGTCCGAGGCTCAGCTTCTCGTTCTGGACTTGTAGCTTGCTGGTTATCTGCCACTGACGATATGGTGCTCAAATCATCTTCTCCCGCTGTTCGGACATTTTCATGTTCAGCTGCACCTATCTGTCTGGACGTTATTAAATCACTCTGGCTCTTACAACGCCCCCGCTATATACACAGAGCATCCCGACACAAGTTTATTCACTCAGATTCCACTGGTGCTGGCGCTATTCCTGTAATATCATCCTCTGCGCACTTCCGTGCTGCACGTCAACGTCATCACAACGGGCATCACGTGCGCACCAGCTATCTGAAGCCCATGGTCTGTGCTGACAGTATCACTCCTCCCATCCTGCCTGACCCCTCTACTGCTTCCTTCAGGCTGCTCAACACCCGCTCCTTAAATTATAAAGCATTACTTATCCATGACATTATCACTGACAGAGAACTTGATTTTCTATGTCTAACTGAGACATGGAAAAATCAGCAGGACTTTATAATACTACCCAGCCAATCCCCCAGGATATGTGTACCTTCAGAAACCCCCCTCCGTATGCCGTGGTGGTGGGCTCGCTGTCATCTACCGAGCTGACATCCGGGTCAAGGAAATCCCCACACTGAATATAACACACCACCTCCACCACCTTCATGTCTGACCTTACTGAGCTATTGTCCTCTGTCTGCTCCAAGTCTCCATCTACCCTCCTGCTGGGAGACTTCAATATCCACGTGGACTCTTCCAGTTGCAGCTTTGCTGCTGAATTCCTGTCACTGTTTTCCTGGACTGTTTTAACATCATGCAGCATGTCCAAGGCCCCACCCACGTTAAAGGTCACACTTTGGACCTAGTCTGCTCTACGGGTACCCCCCCTTCCCATCTGCAGTGCCTGGACCTGGCAGTATCAGACCATCACGACCTCCTCTTCACCGTCCCTGTCCACCTGCCCATGCAGAGGCCTGGTCGTACCATCTCCTTCAGGAATATTAAGTCAGTGGGTGCACCAGATCTATCTGACCTGCTTGCGACCCTCATTGCCCTGGCTTCCCCTGACACCTTGCCAGACGGCCTAGTCGCCCACTATAACATTTGAAGACAATGTGCAGTCCTACAAGGAGGAACTCTCCAAGACCAAGATCAATAACTACTCCACCCTTATTGGCTCACAGCAAAACCACCCCAGAACACTATTCACCACCATTAACCGTCTGTTTCACCCCCTTGCTGCCTTCTCCACTGCCGATGCCCCTGACCTCTGCAACAAGTTCCTGGACTTTTTCCATGCTAAAGTGGACGCCATTCACCAACAACTCCTGCTTCCTGCCCCCTGGCGCACGGTGGTGCAGTGCATTGCACTGCTGCCTCACAGCATGAAGATCCTGGGTTCGATTCCCGCCTGGGGCGCTGTTGGCACCGTGCTCCGGCGGGTTATCTCCCAAATAGGAGCCTTTCTGTGTGGAGTTTGCATGTTCTCCCCGTGCTCACATGGGGTTTCCTCCACCTCACGTCAGTAAGGACCCCCCTCAAAAAAACATGCACACATCATCGTCTCATCGAGGTTGGTCACCAAATCCTCCACCTGTTCCCTGGACTCTATACCAATGGCGTTGGTGAAAGCCTGGCTTCTTACCCTCTGCCCCTCCATCACAGACATAATCAACTCCTGCCTAGCATCTGGTGCAGTTCCCCCAAGTCTCAAAATCACCTCCATCACTCCCATCCTAAAGAGGCCTGGTCTGGACCCTGACGATCTTAACAACTACCGGCCGATCTCCAACCTTCCATTCCTCAGTAAGGTCCTGGAAAGAGCAGTGGCCGCCCAGCTCCATCAACATCTGTCCAACCATGAGCTCTACAAACCCCTGCAGTCAGCCTACAGAGCACACCACAGCACAGAGACCGCCCTAATCAAGACCACCAACGACCTCCCTCTCGCTGCAGACTGTAACATCAGTATGCTCATCCTCCTGGACCTCTCCGCTGCTTTTGACACGGTTTCCCACAAAATCTTCCTGAAACGCCTAACCAACCTCCTTGGCATCACTGGCACAGCTCTCTCATGGTTTCAATCATATCTATCAAACAGACCTCAATTTGTCAACATGAACAGCTCCTCTTCCCTCCGCGCCCCAGTCAACCATGGCATCCCTCAAGGCTCTGTGCTTGGTCCAACACTCTTCATCATCTACCTGCTCCCTCTCGGCCAGATCATTCGTCACCATGGTCTCAACTTCCACTGCTACACTGATGATACACAGCTTTATATCAGCACCTCACCATCCACTCAGTTCCCCCCACAGTCTCTGGTCAACTGCCTGCATGCCATAAAAACCTGGATGACAACAAACTTACTCAAACTCAACAGCAAAAAGTCAGAGCTCACGGTTTTATTCCCAAAGCTGCTGCTCTGGAAGGTTGGAGATCTCCTCCTCGTCGACGGCTGTTCAATCAAAACATGTTATCCTGGACTCTACCCTCTCCTTTCAGTCTCACATCAGATCCATCACCTAGTCCGCCTTCTATCACCTCAAAAACATCTCCCGTCTCTGTCCCTTACTCTCAAACTCCATGGCAGAAACCCGCATCCATGCTTTTATCACCTCTAGGTTGAACTATCGTAACAGAGTCCTGTCCGGGGTGTCCAGCAAAGCACTGGACAGGCTCCAGTATGTGCAGAAGTCTGCTGCCAGGATTCTCACTCACATCAAGCCCTGGCAGCACATCGGCCCCACCCTCATCCACCTCCAATGGCTCCCAGTCAAGTTCTGCATCTCTTACAAACTCCTCCTCCTCACATTCAAATCCCTTCACGCACTCGCCCCCCAATACCTGTCCGACCTCCTCCACCAGCACACTCCATCCCAGAACTTGCGGTCCTCAGACATGGGTCTGCTGTCTATCCCCTGTACCAGACTACGAACTTTCGGGGACAGAGCTTTCAGCATGGCAGCCCCCATCCTCTGGAACTCTCTCCCTCCCATAATCCGTAACTCCCCGACCCTGGACACTTTCAAAACAACCCTCAAGACCCACCTTTTCACCATGGCCTTTCCTCATTAGTGCCCCTCTCCTGTAAAGCGACCTTGGGTTTTTTGAAAGGCGCTTTACAAATTTAAGTTTCTACTTAATGATTTAATTTACTTACTATTCGAACCATTTCTCAAATTTTTGAAAATGAGTTAATTTCAATTCGCCAATACTCTACACTAAAATGTAGTTTTTCTGAGAGAACATAAAATAATCTGCGTGCTATCAGGATAGACAGATTGATAAAATAACGACTGTGAACACACACAAAAGCGACCCTCTGGGATCACGAAAATATAATTTCCAGCAAGACTTGAGGCGATCAATCATCCCACAGCTCCCAGTTGGAGCAGAAAAACATTCAGTCCTTCAGTCAGTCATTCTATTTGGTGCTTTGTCTGATGCAGTGACATCACTGCATGCAAGTCCAGCGGAGCACAGTTGATTAGGGTCCTCAACTTTTTTTTTTTTTTACCTGTGTTGTAAGCATGCTGGGCATACAACAAAGAGTATTTGTATGCCATCCTGTGGATGGCCTGTAGGATGACAGGAGCAGTTTTTGGTTATAGAGAACCACCAGCACCCCCCCTCTTTGGAGAACTATTTATCATGTTTCGGTCTATATTTACACAAAAACATAAACATTGGACGATAACGTGTTGAAAAACAGTTAATTAGGATCAGGAAAACTGGAACTACAACTGGTCACGTGGCCTCTTCCTGTCATAGTTATGGCAGTAAATGAGGGAGGAAAGGAGAGGAATGCAACCAGGAGGGTGTTGGGGTGAACTCGAAGCAGGTGTGGTGGTGTGTGCGTGTGTGATGGGACCGCCTGTATGTGTTTGTGTGTGTGTGTGTGTGTGTGTGCGTGTGTATGTGCGTGTGTGTGTGCGTGTGTGTGTGTGTGTGTGTGTGTGTGTGTGTAAGGTGTCCACCGGTGATTGTACATGACTTATCCCAGTTGGGTATGGTGTATAAGGTCGGTATTATGTTGTGGTGCCTCCAAGCAGCTGAAAGGACACCGAAGCCCCCCCCCCCCCGAGCTCCGCAGCCGCATAGACACCCTTTGGCTGCAGGAAAGCGCCGACAGCCCTGCCCTGCAGCCCCAGAAGCATAACCCAGTCCCAGGGAGCACGAGGAGACCCCGCACCCCAGGGGTGCATACATACAATCCACACCCAAGTGCAGGCACAAGACGCAGCGCAGGCACAGAACCCGGGGCGCGGGCGCCAGGTGTGGACCACGGGCCCGGAACCAGGCCCCGTGCCAACAGACTGACACCCCGCCTGAACTGCGCGCCCTGCGGGCGAGCCAGCGGGACCCCCATGCCGACCCACGCCATGCAAAAAGTCAAGGCCCGCCCCACCGCAGCCGACCAAACGCCCCACCTGGCGTGAGCGCCCACTGCCCATCCACGTAGCAAAGTCTGCTCAGCGCCGGGATCCTGGACCCCCCCCCCTCCCCTGCCGATACCAGCAGGCGGCCAGATATACCGGCCCTCCACCACCCCCCGCACCAGGGGGTGGTGGAGGAGACCCAGAGAAGCCGTGCAGCAAGAGCAAAAGGCCGACAGCCGCCCCCCCACACCCCAACCTATACCCACAACAGCAAGCATACCCCAAAAGGGTCCCAGAAGGCACCTAGCGGTGCTCTCCGCAGCCCCGCCTGGTCACAGCACACCTTAAGCCACCAGGCACAAGCCCTAGGACTCCAGCCCAGCCGGCAGGGAGGCCCACCCGGCTGCAACCCGGCCAACCATGCCCTCACACCGACCCGCCAGCGACCCGCCACCCCGGAAAACCCCAGTGCTCAATGTGCGCTGTTGGCTATTGCAGTTAAAATTACACCTCCTGCCATCATGCTCTGGTGGAGTGTTGTTCGGAATAGGATTGGTGTGCAAGTGTATGCGTTCTAGGTTAATATGAGTGGGATTCAAATTTTGGGACGGACGAGAAGCACGCTGGGGCTGGAGTATGACAGGCAAGATGGCAGCTGCTCGCCGCATCCCCACACACATAGCTGCACCCCACCCACCCCGCAAGCCCTTGGCCTATTGTGTGGTGTATGTGCTGAGTATGAGTTTTGGCACTGGGAGAGATCTGCCAAGCGCGACCAGATTGATGCAGGGGTGCAGTAGGCCGGGGAGCAACCACGCGGACCCCCTCCCCCCAGACCTGACCGTGCCCTAACACGCCAACCTCCCGTACCTGGTGGCACCCAACCTAGAGCGATCAGCCATGGGTGCAGAGCGGCCTGCCATGCGCCTCCGCCATACCAGGAAGCTTCGCACCCCTCCACACACAACACCTTTTTCAATTGTGCGTTTGCGGTACTCGGAGACCAACACTTCATGTTCGTCGTTGGAGAGGAGGAGCAGCAGAAGTCGACGCTTGCATTCCATTTTACACAACAGAACTTTGCTCGTTGTTCAGAGAATGTCCCAAGTTATTCGACCTGATGTTGGCAAAACTTGATCTCTGTACACAAGGTCTTCATGGATCTTCTTGGCAATGCAGGAGTAGAGTGTCTCCTGGCAGAATATCAGGAAAATTGTCCTTTGGGCCTCGGTGAAGCCCTGAGGCGCTTAATGTGCTTGCTGCAGACATTGTCAGAAGATGAGAGAAGAGGTCTACCACAGTAACAGGCAGTGTCATAAAGAATACCACTCCAGGGTTCCCTCACAACAATGTCTCGAAGTGTTATCACAGTAATCATTTACTCAACTTCTGAACATTGCTTCAACAACTAGGTAAATTGTTATCCTGTTGTCAATCCTTCAGGCCTTCCTAATCAAACACAGTCACTTCTACACTGGTCAGATTTCAAACTGCAGCCCAGTGGATTCCGGTTCAAATGCTTAAAACTGTGGAAAAAACCCACTGAATAGACGGGTTGGTTAATATTCATCAATACACAACTACAACATTAATCGATTCACAAAATATTTTCAAATTTAAACTTTACATTTTGGAATGGTCCAATTAAAAACCATTGAAATGGCCAACGTATTTCAGATTTATTTTGGTGAATTTTTAGAAAGCGAGCGCACACATTCCATTACCTCTTCCAGTGTACAAAACAAAACCAATCCCTATTTGTTAACCTACTTGCAAAGTGTTATACTGTATATCAACAGCTACATTATTTAATGTCAGGTCGAGATTACTTCTAGAGTAAAAATGAAAAATAATGCCGTTCGATCATACTTAAACAATTACCATGTGATGATGAGATGCTTGATGCTGAGACGCGGCGTGTACACAGCGTACAATACCGACTGGTTTGAGAGCTGGTCTTAAGTCTGAATGGCCGTTAAGCAGGTAGGTCGTTAAGTGAGGAGTACCAGTATAATTACTTTGTGACAAGCCCCCGGATGAGCTGTACGTTTGCCCACATCCGGGCTAATTACAACATACACGCCGTTGTCTCTTACTAGATCTGGGAATCTTATACTTGACAACAACAAACCTCTGTATACTACTCTATTTTCAGTAAACACACGCACAACAATCTTTTCCTCTGAGTGCCGTAATTGCAACTAAACGTACTACGGACATGCTATTCTTACACTTTTTCCCTATGGTTTTTCTGCGCATTCGGTGGCGGTTAGTGTTAGCCAAAACATTCCTCCAGCATACACAAGACAAACCACGCACCAATCGATGATAGCAACATTCAACAGAGGATCACTCATTCTGTCCACACTATGGTTTTTCATAAACATACATGCACATTGATTATTCGCACCAACCTCTGTTTAAGTTCCTTTTTCTGATTCAATTCATATCTACAGTAATTTCTAACTAGGTCAATATTTTAGGTTCGTTGGAGAACTTTTCTGATACCTGCAACCTGGGTGTAGTCCTGCGCTCAGACACAAACCAAATTTGCAGAAAAAGGGCCCTGCTAACCTTCAAATTTTGTGGCCAGTAGTGTCTCTGAAGTGCAGGTTGGTCCTTTCCACCAGGTCGTCCGTCTCGGTCTTGGTCGTCGTTCTCTCCTGGCTGGCTCGCCAAATTGTCGTGGCTTAAAATTGGTCCAGACCTTGGCTAGTAAGAAGTCTGGATCTCCAGACAACGTTTCTATCTATTCATTATATTCCGGGATGTACTCTCCAATTACATGTTCTGCACCTTTCAGCGCCGGGAACCAAACTCTGTCTTGGGATTGTGTCCCAAGGAGCCAATTACATTCTTGTTACTATGGAGTTTTTTCACTTTGGGGGGGTTTCCAAGGAACCAATCATAGTCTTGTTAGCATGGATGTTCTATTCTTTTCAGATGGTTTTCCAAACAATCAATCCCAGTCTTGTGGAGTGTGAAGCACTCACAGTAACCAATCATAGTCCTGTTACCAGGAAGCTTCTCCTTTTGGGGGTGGTTCTTAAAGAACGAATCACAGTCTTTGTGGGGTGTGAACCAGTCAGAACCCTATTATGAGGGATATTCCATTTTTTCGGAAGAAGGTTTCTTCTGTGGTTCCTAGAATTCTTTTGCCATATGAGATAAAGTTTAAACTGGACAAGCTTAGCTTTGTTGTCACACAAACATGCAGATGGAGGCCGTGAAATATCTTTTCTGCATTTTTCCCCCCATCGAGGGTTGTCCTCCCTCTGGGGGGCAGGTCAAGAGCGGTGGGGAGCTGACAGTACAGCACCCAACTTCAACGGCAATCGCTGGTCAGACAATGTTTCTTGTGTATGTTTTTACAATATTATATGGAGGAAACCCCATGTGAGCACAGGGAGAACATGCAAACTCCACACAGAAAGGACGCTAATCAGGAGATACCCTCCGGAGCCAACAGCGCCCCAGGTGGGAATCGAACCCAGAACCTTCTGGCTATGAGGCAGCAATGCTATGCACTGGCATTAAGTTATTTTTGTTATGTTGTTTTCATTTTTTGTTTTCAATTTTGTTATTTAATTTTTGTTATTTCATGACTTCCCTTTTTTGGGTTCTATAGCGCACATTTTTAAAAGGTTTTCATATACCTTGAATATTTGTGGTTTAGTATAACAACATAATAATTAACCACAACAGATCCATACACTAATTGTTTGTTTGTTTGTCCAAAATGATTATTATATCCCTGGTGTTGATTTTATTCTATTGACTTTTACTTGTTGTTTTCTTTATATTTTATTGTGTCTATGTTGTTTTTTGGAATTTGGAAAATCAATCTATTAAATGAGGGGGGTGAAGACTGTTTCCCCGAGAGAGAGGCTCAAATGCAGAAATTTGTTGTAATATTTCACAATGATTTTAAGTTAAATAAAATTAGATAGTTCGAACACCATCATTTTGAAATGAAAAGGCTAAAGACTTGAACCTAATAATCCACACATGTCCACTTTAAAAGGAAGGAAAACTGCTGTTTACATCATCTACCACTAGTCACTAATGAATCAAGTATTGCATTGCATACCTGTTTTGTCTTGTTGTGGCCCATGACTATTTAAGACGTCCACTTCCAAGTTGACTCACTGTCATTATTCTCTGTATTTTATTTTATTTTATTTTATTTTATTTTAGGTATTTTAGATAAATACTTTTTAAATTATTTATACTATACTACCCCTTTGCATTTTTTATTTTTTAAATACTGATTAAATACTGTTTAAACACTCTTTCAATTCTGTTTTAAAATACTGTTTTATTTTAATGACTACTATGCCCTCATTTTATCTATTATGTTAAGTTGAGTTGGCTCTGAGTCTACGAATCTCATTACCGGTAATGATGCTGGCATTGTCATTAAGTATTTGACAATAAACCTGAAACTATAATTATATAGATCTACTTTGAGTGCTCTTATGACAAAACTATTGAACTTTGTAATTTTAAAAATGTAAATAAAAAAAAGCTTCTATTTTGAAATTAAAAAGCTGTACAACATGCAGATAAGAATTAAGCATAAAGACCTGTTCTCATTCATATGACAAAAAAAAAATTGAACTTTGAAAATTTGAGAGATGAGCTCTGGTCAGGGTTCAAAGGACAGTATCTCAGGTCCATTGAAATCTCTCTCTGAAATGTGATTGTGTTTTTGTGAAGTTAGCGTCATCTCATGGTGACACACTTGAATTTAATGAATGAGCGTGTTTACAGCTGAGATGAAACACCCTGTCAGGGCCTGTATGAGGGGGGGCAGAGTCATGATGGGCGTCACGTCCTTACCTACCAGTCGGGGTCCAATTGTGATGCTGCACGTCTGGCTCCCTCAATGGCAGCGTTGTTTCCTGTGGCTATCATAGTGTCTGGTGTTTTCTGGTGTGCCTTGCACTTGACAATGGCGAGAGTGGTAGGGAGGTGAATGGCTGCTAGCTGCTGGGGATTGAGTCCCCATGAATAATGGGTGTGCCGTCAGCTCTGCGGAAACCTCAGCCCCCCAGACTGCTTGCTGTTGTGGGTGTGGGTTGGGGTGTTGGGGGTGGCCGTCAGCCTTTTGCTCCTGCTGCGCTGCTGCGCTGCTTCTCTGCGGCGGGCGCCCCAGGTGATAGGGGTGGTGGAGGACCCATATATCCGGCAGCCTGCTGGCATCGGGGGTGGGGGTGCTAACATCCAAATGCCTGGCGTTGAGCACACTCTGCTACGTTGATGGGCACTCGTGCCCACGCTGGGTGGGGCGTCTGGTTGGCTGCGGTGGGTCGGGCCTTGCCCTTACACGGGGCATGGGGGTCCCGCCGGCTCGCCTGCAGGGCGGCCGGTTCAGGCGGGGTCTCGGGAGGTCTCGGGGGGTCGGTCTGTTGGCGCGGGGCCTGGATCCGTGCCTGGCGCCCCCGGCCCAAGTTCTGTGCCTGCAGCTGCGTCTTGTGCCTGCACTTAGGGGTGGGTTGTATGTGTACGCTGGGGTGCGTGGTTTTATGTGTACGCTGGGGTGCGGGGTCTTCTCATGCTCCCTGGGATTAGGTTATGCTCCTTGGTGCCAGGTGTGGGGGCTTGTTTCCTGTAGCCGTAGGGTGTCTACGTGGCTGCGGAGTTCGGGGGGAGCTTCGGGGCCCTTTCTGCTGCATGGAGGCGCCACGACATAATACTGACCTTATACACCAGAACCAATTGGGAAAAGTCAACGGTGTCGTCAACAAACTTGATGATGGTGTTGGAGCTGGACCTGACCACACAGTCATGTGTGTACAGGGAGTACAGTAGGGGCCTAAGGACACAGCCCTGGGGGGATCCTGTGTTCAGGGTGAGGGAGCTGGACATCACCCAACCACCTGGGGCCGGGCTGAGAGGAAGTCCAGGATCCAGGCACACAGCGGAGTATTCAGTCCGAGCTCCTTCAGCTTGACAGCCAGTCTGGTGGGGACTATGGTATTGAAAGCTGAACTATAATCGATGAACAGCAATCTCACAATGGCCCCCTTCCAGCCATTCAGGTGCGTGAGGGAGATGTTGAATACTGTAGTGAACACCAGGGCTAGTTGGTTAACACAGGTCTTCAGTACTCGCCCAGATATGCCATCTGGGCCCGCAGCTTTCCTGGTGTTCACCCCCTGACATCATGCTCGGAGCATGCACATGCCCGCTCG